>NC_051087.1:13720566-13928066 GCF_901709675.1 Syngnathus acus | reverse complement strand
AGACATAATCTCCACCAAGCAACACCATATATGTGTCCTTAAAGTGACATTGTGTAAAAACGTTTGAGTTTTCAATCCCATTTAGTGGTGAACTAATAGAATGCAATGACTTAAGTGAGAAGCATGTGCATTTTGAAGCATGGAAACTACGGTGTCTCAAAGAGATGACTTCTAGTAGTTCCTCAAGTGATGAAGAAAGTGCATTGCATTTGTTGCGCATGCTGTAGTCATTGATTCAGCAAATTTATAATCAGGTGATTTGTCTCCTTCAGGTATCCGTAGCAGAAAGATGGTAGTAAAACATGTCACCCTCCCGTAAGGTGAGGCGCAACCTACGTAATATAAGGAGTGATTACTGCACCTACGATTATATTAAAAAAAGGATGTTGATATAATAAAAATGTGTTTTTACATATTCCTATCAAAATTCATATCAAAATAAAAAAATAGCCCACAGTACACATGAGAACATATTTTTAAAAATATACAGTAAAAGATTCAAAATACATTTAGATACAATTGAACATAGAGTCGTGATTGTCACCCTCGCCAGTTGGACCTCTTGCACTCGACTGCGAGTGCAACGAGGGTCGGTTGCTGGAACCAAGGGTTATTACTTGCAATGGCATGCCCGTTAGGAGAGAATCTCGATGGCCATGAGTGAGCCTACGACCCACTGGAACCACAATGTGCAATACATTGGCCTGCTATTTAATTTTGTTGTATACATTCTCCCACAAGAATTCACATCACTCACCCTCATATTGGCTCTCTACTAGTGATGTGTTCCCAGCAAACATGGCTTAAGATATGCTAAGTTAAGCTTTTGTTCAGATGACACAAATGAGTCTCCGTTTCCAACTTTTACACATCTTAATATGATATCTAATCTACAAACACCATGCAGTATTTCGCATTGAGCAATGCTGGGTTAAATTCAGTACGTTCTGACGAGTTAGATTAAAAACACATTACCTTGCAGCTGAGTACAAACGTACTTCATGGCAAGTACTATATTGGCCCAAATATAAGACGATGTATTTTGCATTGAAATAAGACTGAAAAAGTGGGGGTCGTCTTACATTCGGGGTCTAGACATTATACCCATTCACTTGTGTGCAGCGGTAAGTTAAAGGTTGCTGATATCGACTGAGTATGTTGCTGTGTTCGTGTGCGTCTTTGACACAAAGTGAGTATATACATTTCATTGTTACTACTGCCCACTGTTGTGTCGTTTGTCCGATCGCGGTTTGCTTCGTGTGCGCGCCGTTTGATTGACAGCTCCGGCGCGCTCCTTTAAGTTTGCCTCGCATCGTACGAGTCGCCGTTACGTAGCGGCACGGCGACTAACGGTCGCCAGCAAATGTATTTTGTTGTCTCGATGACTTATGTTTGGTGTGTTTCCGAGAGTATTTCATTTATGGTTATTTAGTATAGCGGAACCGTTACGCGCAGTTACTAGTTATGTAATGTGTGCCATCTACGAGTGTTGTGTGACGTCATAAATTGCAGATGTAATCATTTTCTGTATAAACATTTAATTTGGTGTTCAAAAAGTATTTTTCAAACTTGAGTCTTGAAAAAGAGGGTGTCGTCTTATAATCAGGGTTGTCTTATATTCGGACCAATACGGTAACTTGTGGCAACAAAGCCTTCATCTTAAATGTACTATCATCAACTGCGTACATTTGTAGCTGCAATTTTGTATTGTGTGTAAAATCCAACATAAATGATGTTTTATGGACAGGCAATTGTTTTATGCAATGGCATACATAGCCTGGTTGTAACTTGGTCATTAGCATTAAAGGCTAAACAGACGTGTGTGCACGCACACACACACGCACACAATTTTTTCACCTAAATACAAGCATCGATACATCCAACAGTTAATTTTATATACCGCTTTGCTTCTTCAAAGTCATGGTGAGCAGGAGCCTATACCAGCTGGCTGGTGGAAAGGTAGACTACACTACGGACTGATGCCAGTCAATCACAGGGCAACTACAAAGAGACAGACAAGCATTTTTAGCTTACAGGACATCAATGGTGATGAACACAGCAGCAGACCTGATTTGCTGCCAGTCAAAGCAGCTCTTATCATTCCCTCGCACTCCCTTTATATCAGACTGGATGTCTTGCATGAACACATCTCTGTGCGGGAAAGGACATAGCGTTTCGTATGTGACAGGGGCATTCTCACTGACTACACTGACATTTGAAACATTTAGAATACAGTATCCCATTTACATGCCTGAGTGAGTCACTGACACGCTGAAATATCCCTATTGAAACAGCAACACACACGGACATCATGATGTAAACAGACGCCATTTCCGCTTGTTACTTTCCACCGTCAATAAAACAAATCATATTCATATCACTCACCGCAGGAAAAAAGCAGTCTGTTTCGCCCTCGCTCCAAATGACGTACGGACTTATACACACACTGTCTATATACACACGCTGCATCATTTTCAGCATAGAGACAGAAAATAATGTGAAAATACTATGGAGGAATCAATGTATATAAATTGGGGTTGCTACAGTGAGGATAACACCCATACAAGTATTCCTGTACTACAAAGACTTCCTTGCAGACAGAGCAGGAGCATAAACACAACACAAACTAATGCCCCATTCAAAGGAGGCAAGGGGGATCGCGTTCACATAACACAATATTTGAGTTAGAAAAGGGGTAATCCGGCAGCCTTATTTGGAATGTGAAAAACCTGAATCACGGCATATTCGGTTTGTTCACATGGCTTTTAAAAACCTGAATACTGTCATTATTCTGGTTTTAAAAGGGTTATTGTCGGCATATAAACATAGTCATTGTTATAGACAATTTAAGATGACAGACTGACCTGTTGTCAAGTGTTGGCGACCTAAATGTCATATATGAATGTTTGCTCACCTCATCTATCTTATCCCCGCCCCCCCAGTTCTCTAAAATGTCGTGTGCCCCCTTCCAATTTTCAACTAAAATTGGAGTATTTCTGACCCAACCGTTATAAGGGTGTACATGAAATGTTGCGAACAAATAATTGGGATATTGACCAACACACGTTTTAGAGGATCTCATCAGTGATAGACAAATCACACACAGTATAATAGTGTTGAAGGTTAAGTCAACTATGCTTATGAAATCAACATTGTGACATCTGAATATGCCCAGGAACACTTCAGTCAGTTCCTATCCTGGGCTATTACACATAGTATCTAGCAGTCCAAAAGAAAAACAAAAACAAATCCAGTGTCTCACTGTGATATAAATTAAAAAGATAAGCAATAAGTTCCAATGACATCTTAGATAAGACAGAGCAAATTGAGATGTGCTTCATTAAATATAATGATCTTCCATGTTAAGGTCACAATTTAATCCAAAGAATGTTTTAGAAAGAGCTAACAGAAGCTGCATATGGAAAAGCATTGTGAAAGAAAACTGGTGACTTACCCGACTTGCGCTTGGAGCCGTAGTCCCTGAAGGAGAAGCAACACAAAAGCGACATGGTTAGTGGCAGGAGATGCCACTTGGTCAACAACAATACATGCTGTCATTTGATTCTGACATCCTTATAAACAATAATTACTGGTCACTGAGTTTGCATGAAGTTTCCTGCATGTGTTCATGAAAAAGACCAGGGGATGGAGAGAGGGAGTGACTACTCGCCTGGGACTCTTTGCAACATAATAAGTCATGTGACACCAAAGAGGCTCCACCAGCTTCTTCCTATATTCTTTCTGCCACTGCTCTTTCAAGAAGACAACCTCTCCGCACATTACAAACAAGGATTCAAAATGCCTTGCCTAATGGGATTACAGCACATGGATAAGCTAGAGACGCAAATGTGTGGCTTTTACTTTGCTAAGGCTGCCTGCCTCTTGCTTTGTCAGTGGTAACTTTTGGACTCGGGCTGCATAATTGATTTAAGAGATGGAGGAAGCAAGGTTTTATTTATAGAAGCAAAGACCCTGCAATCTTTCCATTGTCATTCCCCATTAACTCAGTGTACATTTCCTCTTTCGAAGTATCCTCCAAAGGCCAATCGCAACACTCATCACACCTGAAATGAACCCATCCCACTGTAGTACAGTTGAATTTGGGAAACTGAAAAGGATTCCTAAAACATGACAAAAGAAAGATCTTGCCTCATATATACCAGCCTCAAACTAGACACAAATGAAATTTTAGTGTATTTTAGGAGAAGCATATTTTAAGTTGGGGTTGTATCATGTATTAGATGGATTAAATACATCTAAGTACAGTAAAGAGTAAATTGTGTGTAGATACTGTATATTTACAGTATGTATAGGACATCACTGGGAGGACTTGCAAAGTGCATATGCTTAAAAATACCAGTAGAAAATTATTAAATAATATTTTGGGGGGGGAAACTGCACACATCTTATGACTTTAATTATTTTTTAAATTATTATTAGAGCTTGGTTTATAACCTAAATCTATAAATTGGAGATTACCAAAGCTGTTTATTTTGGACTATTCCTGCCCAGGCTCCCTACATCGCCATCTGCCTTCATCCATCACCCTATGATTTGATGTATCTGTCCACAGCAGAAGAATCGACGCTTTGTAGTGACATCTCCTCCCATCCCTGTGTGCTAGCAACAAGAATATGCTTCATTGTCAGAAAAGTGGGACAAATAAGGATCGGGGGCATGACCCCTTGTGCCTCACCCCGTCCATCTCAAGCCACATTGGTCATGTGACCTCAAAGAGATGGGTAAGACAGCATGTTTGTGAAATGCAACAACCTCGATGTATCACATGGCAACATAAAAAAAATTAACATAAAATAATCGTATCAAGGCTTTACTCTTAAAATAGTAAAATTTTCTTGTTTGTATTTTTACACTGTTGCTGTTACTGGCCTGCCTTCTGTGCTGGCAGCGTGGCAACAGTACCCACCCAGTGACACAAAGTGACAGTGAATGGTTGCTTTTCTCAAAAGGTGCTCTTTGATTGTTTGGTGACCAATTCAGTGTTGACCACCCTCCACCTAAAGTCAGTCAGCTCCTCAAACAGCATATAGAATATTGATTGATAGATTTTAAATACAGATGGGTGAAGTACATTTTTTGAATGGTTCTTTAGTCATGCTGTTTTCACATGCTTTAAATTTTATATTACGGTAGGCATATTTATGTTATGTTGTTTAGCGCTGAAACTAAATATCTCAATAATCAATTAATCTACTGTTTAATCATTGACTCTGATTAACAAAAAAGCATGTTTAAATTTCCACCCCCTTTTTAAAAAACAGACCAAATTAACATATTGAGGGTGCAGAAAATGCATCAACATAACTAATTATGATTTGGTTATTGGTTTGGTCCATAACACATGAGAAAATAGGCAATCAATGCTTTCCAAAGTACAAAGTAAAAACAAATGTTTTATCTTGATTCAATGCAAAGTTAATCAGCATGATTTCATGGAGGACTACAAAATCGTATATTTACAGTTGAGAAGCTAAAATTGTGAGCATTTGGACAATTTGAAATTGAAAATAATGATCTAAATGATGAATCAATTATTAATTTGACAACCGATCAGCTGTCAAACTGTTGCACCAATACAAGTCATTATTTCAAGTAATTTGGAAGTTAGAATAAGATAAAACACGAGTGGAATGCCTCATAAATATGAATACAGTGATCCCTCGCTACTTCGCGTTTTGTTTATCGCGGCTTCACTACAACGCAGATTTTTTTTCCAAATTAAAAAAGACATTTAAAAGTCAAAATAAAACTTCTAAATTGAGGAAACATGTGTCTAACCTTTAGGACAATGTAGTATTGCTCCAAATGTTCATTTACATTCCTTTAGGAGTCTGTTTTCGCGAGTCACGATCGCGAATTAGCATCTTTCTGCTAACTCGTTAGCCTGCCCAGTACTTCTTGTTGGAGACCGTACTTCGCGGATTTCACTTATCGCGGGTGGTTTTTGGAACCAATTCTATAAACGAGGGATTACTGTATAACAATATAATATTAGGTTTGTAAATGCTTAGGGACACTCAAAATAAAACATTTTGTATGCTACATTAGAAACTACGTATGTTGATTGGAATAATGAGAAATTAGATAAATAACCCGTATTTAAACATGCCTTCTGAGGGGCACCTTGGCAGCACTCCCAAAGCCAACTGGCACCTCTCCAGCCACCAATTATATTTGTATACAGTCCACACCAAAAATATTGGAACAGGTGAGCCAATTCTTTTTCGGACACGGGTTTAAAAAATACAAACATGATATCCTCTAAGCAGGTGTTTTCAATCTTTATTGAGCCCAGGTACATACTATATTTTACTTATCATTATTAAAAATGTAGAGCACAACACTGAACGAAAACCTTCTGCCAGCTAGTGGAGGAGTATTTAATTGTTGCGTGTCACTATAGGTCGTTGGAGTAGATACACATCCAGATTCCTGATTTCAGAATTAGTGAAATTGCATAATTTTCAGGAGCACAATTGATTTTGTTTCTCATGGTCCACTAATGTGCCACAGCCCATCTGACAGGAATCCCTGCTCAGAGATTTACCATGTACCACTGATCCTACATTCGCGCATTTTTTTGCATCCAACAACTCAACTCAGCATGTTGCCAATTATGAGGAAAACTGCCACTTGAATCATACTCTATTGTTTCACCCCCACTTCCTGAAGTAGATGAAGAGGTTGTGTGAAGAGCTTTGGTCACTGCAGTATTGGCAACAGAGGCTGATGCACACCACCACAAATAAAACATCAGTATTCCTCACAAACCTATTCTTCAAACTACGGTAAGCATATCTGTCTTCACTCAATCAACAGGACAAACGTTTTTCATAGTCTCCTTTAACGAGTCAGAAACATGACCAATAACACAAGGTCATGATTTTGGCAAACAACCTGATAATCTTACAGCATCTCCCGCCCAGAGACACCAAGCAAGGTCAGATCCTTATTGTTATTCATGGGGAAGCTAGGGGAGCGGGCACAATGAATGATGATCATCTGTATCAAACAGTTCAGCAACATTTGTGGGCCAGTGGCAACTGCCTTTCTATGTGCATATTAATGGTTCCATTTGTCAACATTATGGTTTGTAGATAATGCTTTCCAGCCAGACAGCCAGACAGCCTACCAGCGGCCCAGGACGTGAGTGAGCTCAAATCACAAGATTATAGAAAAGATACGATAAAAAGAAAGCCACTTTTCAACTAAGACGAAAAGTTGATATACAAGGTTTGGGGTATTCAAAACAATTCTATCCACTTGAAATAGATTTCTTATATGAAGAGTGAAGCAAGACAAATCCAACAAGAGTTGTACTAAGTTCATTTTGTTTTCACTTGTCAATCACTTCACTGGTTCTTTTATCTTAAACAAGATATCTTGTTTGAGATAAAAGAACCAGTGAAGTGAAATCCAACAAGAGTTCAAAATAGAAATATTTGAAAGGCTTATGAATGTGAGCAGACACAAAAAGTTATTTGAGAATTTTAGTTTACTTTATGACACACTAATAATGAGCTTATTTTCTTACACAACAAATACTCCATATATTAAGACAAAATGAATACTAAAACTGATTATACTAATTGAACTGATTAAACTAAAATGACGCATGTTTATAATAAAATTAGAAACTAACAAACTTGCTGTAAATCAAAACTAACTGCATTTAAAAACCACAAGTCAAAATAAAAGAAAACCGAATTGTTTTTAAAATCCCAAATTATTTAACCTTGACACACATAAAATAAAGCTTGATAATGTCCATAGGTGTGATTATGAGTGTGAAAGGTTGTATGTTAGTGTGTGCCCTGCGATTACCTGGCGACCAGTTCGGAGTGTACCCCGCCCAAAGTCTAAGAAAGGCTCCAGCGTACCCACAACACTTGAGGACAGGCTAAGCAGCTTAGATAATGGATGGATGGTTTTTTCAAACAGGGCATTCATCTTGAAAGTGATTGCAGTGAAGTTTGACTCATTTTCTGTCATGGTTTTAGTTATGATTATTTGGTTTTGATTTGGATACTTTGACTTGTGTTTCTTGTGTTCAATGTCATGTTTTTCTTGTGTTCCTCATCTTCAATGTCGCTCTCGTATTTGGTTCCATCTGTTCTTGTTCGCCCGGACCCCTTATGTCTTTCAATCAGCTGTTTGTATTTAGTTCCCTCCTTTCTGTTCAGTCTTTGTTGTGTCACTGTCATCTGTTCTCTGTGCTCCTCCCTGATTCTGGCAGATAACTTGTTTTTTCGGCAATTGCACATTTTGTCCAAGTGGTGAATGATTTTAAATCGGCTACTCCCTAATTCCGTTTTTTTTTTTCCCAAATCCTTTCACGTCATGAAAATTTAATTTGATATTATTTGTATGGCTTCTTAAATATCAGTGAATGAGTGTATTGTTTACGTCAGTATGTTCTTGTCAGAAAAATGCCCCAAAATTCAGAAGCTACGCTTCCATTTGACCTCTATGCCCAAGTCTCACATCTGAACAATAGAAATAATTTTTCAAGTGGGTGCACAGTTGTTGTTGAGGTCCCCTCCTTCTGAGGGAATCCTCGATACGCTACTCTACTTGCTCCTCATCAAACCTCCTCGAGGCAGCGATAAAGTGGACACATTTCATCAGCTAAAACACTCTATAACAACTTGGTTCCGCCCGGTTCTTCTCCTCTTGGCAGGTTTATTTTGGTGCCATAACGTTTGTATTTAATTACGATGGGTTTGATGGTGTTCCTTGGGATTATGTAAAGATACGTTTTTTTTTTTGTTTTAAACCCAATCCTGACTTCTCAACAACTTTGTCTTTGACTTGTTTGGAGAGTTCCTTGGGGTCTTCATGGCTGTGCTTGGTTAGTAGTGCCTCTTTTGCTTTGGTGCTGTCGCCTCTGAAGCCTTTCAGAAAAGATGGGTATTAAGGCCTGAGTGATTAATCGGCCATCCGATTAAATTGTCAGATTATGGCCCTTCAAACATTGGCCACAGACTGATTGTTTACCTTTGTGTTTTAAACATTTACAACTGTTGTGCCCAAGTTACACTGCTGCCATTATTTACTACACATAGATCTACACAGCAACCTTTTATTTTTAATACGCCGATTAAATGGTCATCAGTCTTTTTTTCTGGCCTCATACAATTCTTTTTGATTGGGCCCTGGTATGTATAAACTGAAAGATCATGTAACTAAGAATGCATACATATAAACTCCATTCCATTTCACAAATTATGTGAGTTGTTCATAGGTAACTGGTTGAAACAAAGTGTTTCAGGGGTTTTATAATAAAAGGGTGAATGATGAATCACATGCCATTTGTTTTTAATTTCTATATAAATTTCTCATTTCGTGCCAAAACACTATTTTGTGCAGACCCATCTAATATAATTCAGATTTGTTTTAAAGTATGTGTCTTAAACCAGCCACTATGGCATTGACCAGTTCAAATATCTTTCTTGTTGGGGATCAAAAAACAAAATTGCTGTAACGGCATCGATCCGCCACTGCTCTGATTGAGATGGATCAATAAATGCTTTCATGCAAGAGCACTCACAAACATACCCTCCCAAACACCTCCCATTGGCCTCAAGTCCTGCTGACCACATGCTTTAAGTATTTAACCCATTCTATGCCATGCTGGACACTCCTCGTACGTTGCGCTACAGTCTTAAGTGAGTGTATTGATCCCTCTCAGCAGGGGGAGACGAAAAAGCTCATCCATTAAGGTTGAGTCAGTCTGCCGTCTCTCTCTGCTACTTACAGCAGACAGTGCAACAGACAGATGAAGGAGGAGGAAGTGGGGAAAATTGCTTCGGAACTCAACGGTTTTGCTTCTCAATGCTCCTTCTGGAATGAAATAGCGTTGAGATCCGAAGTTCTACTGTACGTACTTTGAATTCACATCCAAGCCGCCGGTAAACATGGACAACGGTGTGTTCAACAAATATCTTAAATGCTGAGTCTTGCAATGTTCTTCAACCGAAAAACGCGAGACTTTTTTTTTTTAATAGCACCCCCAGTTTTCAGTAGAATGGAACTGTGCACTTTTACAGTAGGTCAACTATCACTAGTTGTCATCGGTTTCACAGATATGCTTTCAATAAGATTAAAGCAAAGTAGGAATAAATAACCAAAAAAGTAACGTGCACCCCGATGCTATTCCCCATACCTCAGCCGAGAGGGCATATTTCCACTTCTGATAAATCCATCACAATAATTTTCCCATATACAGGGGTGATGGGTTTATTCTTTTAAGTTACAATTAGACATGCACCAGATAGAGACAGGAGACAAGAGCACAATGTGAGCCAGCAATACTTGTTGTGCAACAAGGGACAGTGGAGCGCTCAGTGCTCCAAGGACTTTCGAAGTTCAACTTCCCCTGTGCTGCCTTTTATTGCATTTGACCCGGTAGGAGGCAGTTCCAAGACTCACAATACCCTACTACATGGAAATAATTGTGTGTGCGTGTCCTGACTGTGATAGTGTGTGTGGCAAAAATGCTGTCTTGCTTTGAGAAGTTACAACAAGCGTGTATTTTTATGATAACATTCATCGTCCAATACCTCTAACAAGCTATCTATCTATCTATCTATCTATCTATCTATCTATCTATCTATCTATCTATCTATCTATCTATCTATCTATCTATCTATCTATCTATCTATCTATCTATCTATCTATCTATCTATCTATCCACTTATATAATATATACTATATACTAGGGGTGTAAATCGCGGGGTTTGTCACGATACGATATCATATCGATACAAAGAACCACGATACGATATTTGCCGATATCTTAAAGCCTGCTGTGATTCATTCACGATACATCACGATATAGTGCTCTACGATCGATATAGAACAATATCCTGATTTACAACAATTCATACGCAAAATCAACAAGGTACTGCAAACTCTTTATTTAGGAAATTACAAAGTGCTTCCAAACGAATGACTTGAAGCCCAAAGGCGAGCGAATTTCCTCGTCTTCTTGGACACTAGCCATAGCACCAGCCCAGGAGCCGCGTAGTTGTCGGCTCCCCTTTCACGTGCCTGCTCTGCTCACAACACAACACGCCGCGCACCGCTCCCGGAAAGAGGAAGCAAGGAACAATGAACTGGATTTCAAAATAAAGTCGTGTCTAATGTCCGAGGTCAAAAACGGGCGATATAGATCGATGTTTACGTTTAGCATCGATGCCAACAAATCGTAGAGCATTATATCGATTAATCGATGTGTATCGATGAATCGTTACACCCCTACTATATACATATATACATATATATTTATGAATACCGTATTTTTCGGACTATAAGTCGCGGTTTTATTCATAGTTTGGGGGGGGACTTATACTGAGGAGCGACTTATATGTGAATTTTTTGATACATTTTCAAATTTAAAACAAAATAAAAAAGTGAAACCGCGATAAACGAACCACGATGTAGCAAGGGATTACTGTAATTTGAATTTCAAGTGACATCAGCGGCGCGGCGGTTGTTTACATAAAGGACAAAGATTCGATCACGGGATGACGAAGGGCCCCACGTACTACCGGCATCATTAGCGGCTTTGTTTGTAAGTGACACGGAGGACGAAGAGTTTGAAGGATTTAATGATTTGGAGTGACACAGAAGGTTTGAAAAACTATTATGGCTTTTACGCACGCCCTGTCCTACTCTACGGAGCTCTCTTTCACCTCCGTGGATGGAAGTCGGGGGCCGGCGTTCGGCCGGGTGGCTGTCCGGGGACAATGGATGGGGCTCGGACATGGCTTTTACGCACGCCCAGTCCTACTCGACGGAGCTCTCTTCCACCTCCGTGGCTGGAAGTGCCACCTCCGGGGATGGAAGTCCACACCGCCACACGCCTGGAAGTCGACGCCGGTGCTTGGGGCCGTGTGGCGGTGAACTATTTATGTTATAGTTATTTGATATATTTTATTTCGTGTAGAAACTTGTATATGTTTTTATTGTTACAGTTCAGTAGTTGTTGGCTCGTTGAACTCTTGTTTGTTAAATAAAGAGCCGTTTACCAAACCCACGTCTTTCCTTGTACTTTGTTAACGCTATAATATAGTTACGTATATACTAGATCTGTGGAATAACGACGAGGCTGACGTCAGGGCGCACGCGTGGAGTTGTTGACAAAGGACGAGGAATTTGATTGATGGATTTAATGATTTGGAGTGACACAGATGGTTTGATAATATTATTGCTTATATAATAGTTATTTGATATGTAATATATATAGTATATCTTTATATGGGCCTGTGGAATATTTTGAAATGCAAGCGCCGTCAGCGGCGCGCACCCGGCCGGCATTGTTGACATAAAGGACGATCGATGGATTTAATGATTTGGAGTGACACAGATGGTTTGATAATATTATTGCTTATATAACAGTTATCCATCCATCCATTCATCCATCCATTTTCTGAACCGCTTAGTCCCCACGGGGGTCGCGGATGTGCTGGAGCCTATCCCAGCTGTCATCGGGCAGTAGGCGGGGGACACCCTGCACCGGTTGCCAGCCAATCGCAGGGCACACAGAGACAAACAACCATTTGCACTCGCACTCACACCTAGGGCCAATTTGGAGTGCTCAATCGGCCTACCAAGCATGTTTTTGGGATGTGGGAGGAAACCGGAGGGCCCGGAGAAAACCCACGCGGGCCCGGGGAGAACATGCAAACTCCACACAGGGAGGGCCGGAGATGGAATCGAACCCGCACCCTCCTACCTGTGAGGCGGACGTGCTACCCAGTGCGCCACTGAGCCGCCTATAATAGCTTTTTGATATATGATTTATATATCGTTATATGGGCCTGTGGAATATTTTGAAGTGCAACCGCCGTCAGCGGCGCGCACGCATTGTTGACATAAAGGACGATCGATGGATTAAATCAGTGGTTCCCAAACTTTTGCAGGCTTGCGCCCCCTTTGGCTCCCCAGTGAATTCCTAGTGCCCCCCCAAGGCACATATGGAAACAAACACCTCTTTCTTGATATTTGGTTTGCTGCAATTTGAAAAGAGAAAGGTTAAACACAAATGTGTATTTCACAAATAAAACCCAACTTAGTATTTAGTAAACCAATTTATTTTTTAGCAGTTTTAACTGTTTCAGCAACATAGAATCGTAAATAAACATTCCACCAGTAACCTTCATTGTCTCACACGTAATATTAATGGGATGGATGTGCTTGGTGCAGGGACATAAGCTTCTCAACATCAGGCTGGAACTCACTAAGAAGAAGTCGTAGATCCCCGCGGTCAGTAATTTTCAGTCGGTTTCTTTGCTTGGAAAGAAGCAAGGTGACTGCACTGAAGCCCCGTTCTACTAAATATGATGTTGGGAAGGCAATGAAGTACATCTTGACCTTGTTCCACAGCACTTGATAGCAGTCAGAGATTTTTTTTTGTAACCAAAAACTGGCTGGGCCAGAGCGGCGTGTTGTGTACAAATCGACTGCCGCCCCCCTACCGCCCCCCTACCGCCCCTTTCTTCCTCACCGCCCCCCCAGATCTTTCCACCGCCCCCAGGGGGGCGGTACCGCCCACTTTGGGAACCACTGGATTAAATGAATTGGAGTGACACAGATGGTTTTATAAACGTGTTATTTATGTAATAGTTATTTGAATAACTCTGAATGTTACGTCAGGCCCGTTCTCAGCTCTTTGTTTGTGTTTATGTCACGTTAGCATACCTATCGTTTAGCCTGTTGTTGCTCGTTCATGTCTGTTCTTGGTGTTGGATTTTGTTGAATAAATTTTCTCCAAAATGTGACATACTCCAGAGCGACTTTATATGTTGTTTTTCACGTTATTGTGCATTTTATGGCTAATGCGACCTATATTCCGGAGCGACTTTTAGTCCGAAAAATACGGTATACATATGAATATACATCCATATATAGTATAAAATTTTCTTGTTATGCATCATTCAAAGGCATTCATTCATTCTTCAAAACACTGGACAATATGTGAAACTTCAATATTATCATTTTAGTCTGAGCACTGACAAAAAGTCAACCAAAAAGTGAGCAGGATGAAATCCCATACGGTTAATTTGCATGAACTACTATGATCCCTTTAGTGATCCTAAAATGTCTTTAGTACAGACACTAAAAGCATGCATAATCAAATTCATTTGAATAAAAAACACCAATGTCTTGAATGAACAACTTTGTGTCTGTCAAAGAAATTACTTTGTGAGGAGAGCGCACGCACGCACTATTGATGCACCAAATATTTAATATCCCTCACAACTCCCAACATGATAAATGTGATTTCTAATGCACCAAATTAAAATAGCATAAACCGGGCTCCTCGGCAACAGTGAGGGAATTTTATTTATAGAGGGGCAGAAAAAAGGATTAAGGAGATGAAAGAGTAACAGTGAATCCAGATTTAAAAAACTGCATGGCCGGTGAGGAAAAGGAAGCTGTTGATGAAAGCTAGATTGCCCATTGCTGGTAGTTTTTGTAACCTTGAGACATGACATCAATTAAACATAACTGAGCATGAAGCTGAGCTACAGCAGTGCTTAAGAATTGTATGAGCCCACCGCCTAAAGACACAACTGTCCTAAATTAAACAGGTAAAATGTTGAGAGCTCACTAAAATGGAAATTAAACAGTTTTTGGGGAAGTTAAAATAATTAAGTTTGTTATGCCCCCATTTTTATGATGGGTGGTGTAATAAATGTGTTTATGCGTACAAAGTATGACAGGGGGACTGGGAGAGAATATCTATTATGCTTTGGAGGCAGGTAGGGGAGAGAACTCAAAAGGCCAATAGGATATAGGCTTAACAAGAATACTTGGATAGAGTGCCTGGAATGGATACAGAAACATTTTATAAATTAGCAGTGTGATAGTGGCATTCAAGTTGGGAGAGGAGAGAGTGACCAATTAAAAGCTACCCAAAGGGCCTGCCTCCTGCTATTATAAATGCCTTACACTTTCATTTCGCTCAACTCTTTCCCCCCTCACCCATTACACATCATTTAATGAGCTTGTAAGAAATCTGAGGAGTAAAAGCTGATACGGTAATGGACTTAAGGGAAAATGCTGGATGAATCCATCAACTGACCTAATTGGTTTGCTGAGCATGTATTTACTGTGAGTAACTTACACATATGTACAAATTTTACTGTGTGCATCCATACAGACTTGAATCAATGTAGAATTTCACTTTAATGAAGGGTAATCCCCAAATAGAAGATTTTTACTGCAACTTTAGCCAAAAAATATTACGAAAAGCTGTACAATCCGTAAACACTCACTCCACAGGGGGGTTGAGATCTTCAGCTTTAGTTTCAAAGAAGCGTAGCACCTCTTCACTCTGGGAGATGTGAGGGGGGAGTCGCACAAGTGCCTAAACAGAAAAGGATTACAATAAGTAATGGAGTATTATTCAATTGAAAGAGTACATTAGAACATATAACCTGTGCAACATTCCAAGAAAATAATGTCCCATTACTGGTGAGCTTTTTTTTACATATAGATGACTCCTGTTCTGGGACTGCTACTTAAGGTACTTCCATCCATCCATTTTCTGAACCGCTTAGTCCCCACGGGGGTCGCGGGAGTGCTGGAGCCTATCCCAGCGGTCATCGGGCAGTAGGCGGGGGACACCCTGAACCGGTTGCCAGCCGATCGCAGGGCACACAGAGACAAACAACCATTTGCACTCGCACTCACACCTCGGGACAATTTGGAGACCTCAATCGGCCTACCAAGCATGTTTTTGGGATGTGGGAGGAAACCGGAGTGCCCGGAGAAAACCCACTTGGGCCCGGGGAGAACATGCAAACTCCGCACAGGGAGGGCCGGAGGTGGAATCGAACCCGCACCCTCCTAACTGAGAGGCGGACGTGCTACCCAGTGCACCACCGAGCCGCCTACTTAAGGTACTTAACATAGAAAATGACACAATGAAGATGGTACATTTTTTGATGGTCAGATACTGATGACCATCTGTGAGGCTTTTATTTTGAAATTGGCCCTTGCAAAACATTGACGCTGCAAGAAATAAAGAAAACACTGCGAGTTACCACAGTTTTGTTTGCTATTAGCTGGCTCAATAGTAACTAGATCTGACCAACGTGTCGCTTGTTGTTGTTCAATATTCATTAACTCTGTCTGCATTTCTTAGTAAATTAAGCAGGCAGAAGGGCTGATATTCGCATTCTCACGTGTTGGCACACTCATGAGATGGGGAAAGAAAAAAGGTGTAAAAAAAAATTGGCTACCCAATTACTGTAAGCAAGTAAATAAAAAATAAAAAAGCATCAGACAGAGAAGATATGCATGTTTTAAACATCAGACTTTCAACTGATCCGATCACCTTCGTATATTGAATTGGGCAATATTTTGCATGTTTTGTAATATTTTATTACCGGCTCTACGTGAAATTTGATGTGTTTCTCACATATCCGCTGCAAAAACAAATTAGTGAACAGTTGTAGATTATGGCACTACCTGTCAATATGTAACCATTTCTTTTGCTGTGTAGACATTGTATTACTCTGATCCACATGTGCGGCTACTAGTACATGTGGATTTAAAGATCTTAACTCCTTTAGTCCAATTGCAGTCTGCAATTGAACCTTTTAAAGTTGCATAGATTATTTTTGTTTAAGATCTATGCAACTGTTGGGTTCCATGTTCACTATTAATATGGCAACTATACAATGACAGCATCCCACTACACTTTAAACAGTTGGGGCTCATAAATTCTTCATTGAATAAGTTTTCGAAACGGTTCCAACCCAAGTATTTATATTTACTGCATTTTGAAAGCATTTACATTAGTACAAATGATCAAGCGCTGCTCGTTTGTTAATGAATTAACATTTCATACTCAAATCACATGCCCCCTCTTTCCTTATAGGGGAACTTAAGATTGTTAACATAGGCAAAAATGATTGAGGATACTTTTGTTTATAATGTTGATATTTTGTTGATACGCCGTCACAGTATAAGTATATGCCATAAATAAAATATTTAAGTCGACATATTGCTCCATCTTTTGATCAATGATTGTCTTTTTAAATTCACTGATCTGCCCCCAAAATCCTGATCATGAGGTCTATTAAATACAGTATACCAAAAGTTTTGACATCTTGGATTTAGCTCCATGGAGGTTCATTCACAGTCAACAGTTTAAAAAATAAATAAATGGGAAAGGGGGAAAAAAAAAAAAAACTTTTATCTTAATGCTCAATCACCCTACACATTTGCCACTAATATCATAGGTTCACTGGTGATGCCAAACCACGGAAGGAGATCATATTTCACTGTCACCATCTATATTTAATGGTCTGGCGGTTCCAACAAAGATGTGGCACATGGCATGCGGCGTTGTACGTTAAAAATAAGATAAGCAACCATCTGTGTGCTGTATGCAGAATGTTGAATCCTTGTTCTGACCTGAGCAACATTCCTAATGTATTCATAGGGTGCTGTAATATTTAAAGAGTCTTGAGGTTTTGATTGAAGAGCTACTATCTTGCTGTGTACCTAAGGCTGGATGGACTCAGCATCCCACAATCTCCAGAGAGCAGATGCTTTGAGAACACTGGGTAATTACTCTTCCTCTCTGTTGTTTGCCTCGTGAACAGGATGTAGGAAGTAAACAGCTTGACACGCCAGTAGTGGGAGAAAAAAAAAAAACAGGCTCGCTATAGCAACTGTAAACATTACAGTGCTTCAGGTTATTTGGGTATGAGTAAGGCACTCTAATAAAGCCAAAGAGGAGAGAACCGTTTTTGTGTCATTGTTTTGTTTTATCAGTACGCATCTGATTGCTTTTCAGTTTGGTTTATTTTGTAATCACTACACATCACATTTAAGCCGTTACTGTACCTTGTGTTTCAAGAAATCAAGCCTATAAGGAAACAGGAAGGAACCAGCAGGGGTCTAAATCAGGCATAAATGTGAAGAATAAGGGAAAAAAGGAAGGTGAGAGGACATTTTCACCCCAATGAATACATCCTTAATTGGAATTCTTTCATTTTAATTCATTTGAAAGGGAGCTGGGTGTATTAGCGTGATCATTTGTTTATAAATACGAAAAAAACAACAACAGCTATCTACTATATTGTACGTATCATCGAAACAATCTATGTTTACATTGTACTTGTATTGGCAAATAACCACCGGGTACCGTATCCGCACTTGGAATAAGCGTGGTTTTGATCTGAAGATATGCGACCGAGTCCAAGCTCAAGGCTGGATTTACACTGTATGGATTAGGTGGTACAATTATGATTTTGTTCTCTTAACTGGCAATATTTGTAAATGCATCATGGTAACAAGATAAAAAAAGAAGCGTGAAAAAACACAACAAACACGCAGTAAATCTAAGGCTATGTTTAAAAGTATTTTCGACAATTTATTTTCTCCTATTTAAATTTGATTAAATTCCCTTTCAACAAGCATTTAAACTTGAAATATACAGCCAAACTTACTGTCTTGCTCCTGTTTCGTTTTCTTTTTTTTGTTGTTTACTGTAAATCATAGCATGCATGCGCCCTATAATGCGCCCAGTGTGTGGGTTAAGTACAGACTAGCCCCCGCAATTGAGTCTGCGCTTTTTAACTCAAATCGCACAATGGTGCAGAAAGTACGGTAAATTATATCTAATTTAATGTTTGTTTTATTCATGCTTTATTGATTACTTTTGTAATGTCACTGCCTCGTGTTGGCGATTGTGAAGCTATTTCATGTGTTCTGTCAGTGTAAACATAGCTATATTGAATACGTGTCACTTGAAATGCACGTTTAAAAAAAAAAAAAAAAGTGTTGAATCAGACTTGGGCAGTTGAACCCACAGTCTAAATCCAGACTAAATGACTAAACAGTTGTCTACAAAGTTGGATCTTACACAACGTGTTTCCAGCACAATGTCAAATGTAAAAGTTGTGTAAAATATGAGAAATCATACTTGCTGTTAGAGTCCCATGACTACAACTGTGTCCAAATCACATATCCTATATCTGAACCATGTGAAAGGAGAACAGGGCCGTGACCTTTGACCTTAAACAGACTGTTGATACTCCACAGAGTCCGTTGAGGAACTGAAGGATGTTTACAATAAGGTTTCTTTACCCTGCAGTAGTCGTCAATGAAACGCAGTCGCTTCATGGCCACGTCTCGCACATGACTCCTTCGGAAGAGAATTTTGCCTGCATGACAGCAAAGGGAGCAGATCAGTTAAAAAAAAAAAAAATGAAATTTTAACCAAGGAAAAAGAAACGTTTATATAAATGATCATCCACTTGCTCCCCAAAACTAAGAGTAAATAACATCAAATTTGGCTGAGTGAATGGTTTGACATGCATGTAAAACTCTGGTCCACCAGCAGATGTCAGCAAGGTTTGGCTCTGTGCCCTCATGATCACAGCAATATTCATTCCAGTATGAATACAACATACAACAGTTAAACGTTTCATAATGGCATCAGTTTAGTTTGGGCTCTGCAACATTTATTCCAAACACTGCATAATTATATATAAACACAAATCATGTCATGGGACAGAAAACGAACTGTAATTGATGCCATGACTGAGAACCAGTTGGTTGTAGGCTTTATTCCATCCATCCATTTTCTGAACCGCTTAGTCCCCACGGGGGTCGCGGGAGTGCTGGAGCCTATCCCAGCCGTCATCGGGCAGTAGGCGGGGGACACCCTGAACCGGTTGCCAGCCAATCGCAGGGCACATAGAGACAAACAACCATTTGCACTCGCACTCACACCTAGGGACAATTTGGAGCCTTCAATCGGCCTACCAAGCATGTTTTTGGGATGTGGGAGGAAACCGGAGTGCCCGGAGAAAACCCACGCGGGCCCGGGGAGAACATGCAAACTCCACACAGGGAGGGCCGGAGGTGGAATCGAACCCGCACCCTCCTAACTGTGAGGCGGATGTGCTACCCAGTGCGCCACCGAGCCGCCGTTGTAGGCTTTATTAATATAGAAAAATAATCCCTCAAAGGAGGAGGAGAGCTTGAACGAAGATGGAAAGAATTTAGTTAACATTACGTCTTGACGGCAGGCTTTGAACGGAGTGTTTGCTAAAACACGGGCACAATTTAATCATAATTTCCATAAAGAAATCAACATAATCAACTTGTGGTAGTATACTATGCAGACGGACCCAACGCAATACATTAGTGTGATAAGCAAAGCCACCAAACACTCAAGAGCCACAAGCATCATATTGATCACAGCCACTCTCCCGTGGGCTAGCATGAGCCTGAATTGTCAGGTGGTGATTTACAACAGAAAAGACAAGCATGTATGGCGTGCCCTGGATCAATGCAAGGATGTGTACACATTAAACGAGGCATACATTCATAACCAGACATTTGGTAAGTGAGCCTAAAAAATATGAATTCTCAAGACAGGGCAGGGATACAAACACATTTGAGATTAAAAGGCCATGGATTGCATCCTGTCAGCAGTAATTCGGATCTACACATGTGCAGAGCAAACACACATCAGCGCATGGCTCACGTTGACGCACTGCGCATACATTATTAATATCGGAGTCTTTTCCAGAGAGCAGGTTATTATTACCTGGGAGAAATGGGATAATCCTCTTCTTTGGATCTTTTTGCCCGCCCTCAATTGGAAACTTGTCAAGTATTTGCATCTATGAGAAAGAAAACAAGAGACATTTTGGTGAAATAACAGATAAACAGATGAAGTTTAGCATAACTAGTGCAATCTGCACTTAAATGCAGTGCTATTACATGTAGGATTATGATCACTGAAAAGAGAGGAATATCTATTTCCAAATATATCTAAGAATGTCAGCTGACAGTAATGATGAACAGTAAGTATAAAATCAAAGGTTTTCTCATTATGACAGTGTTTTAAAGGCAGTTTTATATCAATCAAAACAAATCTATATTTTTTTATAGCAGCCAAGTATCCAAGATTGATGTGCAACTGTAACTTTACATCATTTAATCCTATGCACAACTAATTCATTTTCGTGTACCATTATATAAGCTTGACAAAAGTGGTATTAAATCTTCTTTAACTGTGGAACATAACAAATACTCATTTGAAGTCCATGCCTGTGTATTTCCACGTAATTGGAGCAGTATTGGCAAAGGGAGAAATACCAGACGTTTGTGGGAGTTAAACAAGCTGTCATTTAATCAAAATGCTCAGCAACACGAACATGGTGTGAGAAGTGCTGACGCTGAAGTTAGAGTATGAGTGAGAAAGACAGAAAATGGCAAGTGACAAGGGACAAAAAAGATACCTCTGAGGTCAGTGGGTCCAAATGAGTGAGTCAGATTTCATTGTGTTTACAGTTTTTTAACACACAAATAACTAAATCAACTGAGGCATGATTAGCGGGACACTAAAGGAAAAAAGAGGAGCAACACACAGGGCAAATAATGACTATAATTAAAGAGCAAAAAACATGAATGTGTCATTTGCATTTTTTGTGGAATTTGGTCTATTTTTTCAACAGTGCTGAAAATACTTTGCTTAGAATTAAAAATGCTTAGAATTAACATCTCATGAAACTGGTGTCTTGCTCTTTAGTGCAATGCTGTGTTTGCTCCTGCAGTTTCCCCATGCTGATCTGTCGCTGATGCCACAGTTTAGCATAGGGGTCTCAAACTCATTTTTATTGCGGGCCATTATGACAGTAACACCAAATAAATGTTTGATTGTCTCGTATGAATACAAATACACAACAAATAGATGGATTACCATTTTTTAAATCAATAATATTTTATTTAATTATTGTTCAACTTACTGTAAAAAGGCTAACAAAATATTGTTGCAAAATCTTAACATTATTATTTATTATACATGCATATTAAAATTTTGGCAAAGATTTTAGCAAGGATCATGGCCATATACAGTGATATGGTGGGCCACATATGGCCCCCGGGCTTTGAGTTTGACACCTGTGATTTTAGTGCATTGATAACACACAAAACTGTTGCAGCTTTTTGTACTTAGTGTCTGAAATTAGTAAAGGCAAAAATGGCACAGGAAAACTATTGACTATGGTACACTGTTGCACCCATGTATGTAAAATTCATGACCTCCAAATTATGATGTGGATAAAACTGTTTCTTTTAACATGTTCTTGACCCACCTAGCTGGACCGCTATAATAATGCAATCTTGCTAGCTTTTTTTAATTGTCTTGAAATTGTGTTTCACTGATCTGTCATTATCACATTGTTTACCTTGCTATGGAATTCCCCCCAACTCTAGGAGGTAAGAATGAAAGCGGTCCGTCTAAATATATTACTGTTTTGGTATCAAGACAAGTGTTGCAGGTAGCATGGGACAGTAGATCCTGATGAATAAGCTTCAAGAAATAAATAACTACTAAATGAGCTGGTAATTTGAATCATCTCCAGCATGTGCCGTATAGTTTTGATGGCAATTCTGGCAGACGGGCGTTCTGATTTTCTCCGTCACGTGTTGGTTATGCTCGTACTCCTTATACAGCTTGACAGGTCAGTTATTGGCCCACGTCAGCTCATATCAACTGAATTTTGAAAAATATCCTCTTATTCCTCAAATCCATGACATCTCAGTGGCACACTACGTCCTCCCTTCCTCTAATACTTGAAATCTTTGGCCAATTATTCAAAATAGTCAAAGCCAGCAGGTTCAAGCTTGTCCTCTACACAGTATCCCGCCACAGTGGACAGATTTCTGGCATGAAAAGAAATCCTTGCAAGCAGCCAGGCATCATGCGATCATGGAAAAAAACAGGTGACTATTTAGATCTGGTCATAAACTGATAGGAAAGACATTTAATATGCACAGCCACAAAGTTTTTACTTGACAACAAACACAACATGAGTGGTTCATTAACAAGCATTAGTACACATGGTGATTTATTATCATCATCAGCAATCCAAAATTTGATGACAGAAAAGACACACTCTTGCCAAATCATTGCTCCACTTCGAAGAACCTAACTTGACTGTCTCCTTGGTAACCAGCACAGTGAGGTTGCGAGGAAGAGTTGTAAAAGGATGTGATTGGAGGACGATGCAGAGCTCTGGACCACTGATGAAAATGTTGGTAGTCAGGTGTAAAAAAAAGAAAACAGGAGGAATCCTTAAGGCTCTTTTATCTCTTATCAGACACTACATGTGAGATCACCAGTGTTTAATGTACATGTATGTGTCCGTTTGTTGATAATTGTGCAGTCATTAAGATTCAAGTGCTAGAATAATGAAGTCAAACACAAACAGTAGTTTTTAATTGGTCTTGACACTAGTGCCATGTATAACAACGAGCTCCTTGCGATTTATTTTGACTGTGATCAAATCTGATGATATCCTGGGTGAGGATACGTTAAACAATCAGACCGTATATTTGGTTGCAAAACATACTGGCAATCATCATTGAATATAGAAATTCTAAAAATATTTCACAATGATCAAATTCCTCTCACTTTTTCCAAAATAACACCATTTACCATTCCATCACATTCATTTGATGAAACATGTAAGTTGTATATTAATAGTGAACTAAAACTATAGCATAAATTAACTAAAAAGTGCATATTGATACAGTGAAATCAAACCATGTAGACCTGAGCACAAGTGCTGGACTTTTCATAGAGTGAGACAAACAGCAGCTCCTTGTTCATCCCATGCACATGCGCTAAGAATAGAGCAGCCATATAAGGAGCTGTGAAAGTCTGTTGCCATCAGTTCAGGGATACCGCACAGTCCTTGGGCAGCAGATTGATTCCTTGACTTCCTGTTGGTGGTCATGTGATCACAAGGGTTTACCCCGGGCTTAAATGGAATGGAAATAAACACACAAGTGTTCAAGCGCTGGAACAACTCATGACCAGCATGACATGGCACCCATGTGATTTTCAAAAGGAGTACAGCCACACACCCATGCTCGCGAGGCAGGACATGGCATAAGGAAGTAATTTCTTTGGCTGTTAGCAGATACGGTACACGGTTAATGATAAACCAGTGCTGTTCCCCACACTATCAAGCCCTTTAATCAGAGCCAACATTATGTTATTAAAAGGAAAGCTTTCATTTACAGGCATAGGATTATATGGAATTCTGTACACTTCAGAAAATGTTATATTTTCAAAAACATCTCTACTAGTTTGTGCCACACCACATTTACCGTAATTTTCGGACTAAAAGTCGCTCCGGAGTACAAGTCGCATCAGCCATAAAATGCCCAAAAAAGTGAAAAAGAACATATATAAGTCGCTCCGGAGTATAAGTCGCATTTTGGGGGGCAATTTATTCGACAAAATCCAACACCAAGAACAGACATGAACGAGCAACAACAGGCTAAACGATAGGTATGCTAACGTGACATAAACACAAACAAAGAGCTGAGAACGGGCCTCACGTAACGTTCAGAGTTATTAAAAAAAACTATTACATAAATAACACGTTTATAAAACCATCTGTGTCACTCCAATTCATTAAATCCATCGATCGTCTTTTGTCAACAATGGGTGCGCGCCGCTGACGGCGCTTGCACTTCAAAATATTCCACAGGCCCATATAACGATACATAAATTAGATATCAAATAACTATTATATAAGCAATAATATTATCAAACAATCTGTGCACTCTAAATCATTAAATCCATCGATCAAATTCCTCGTCCTTTGTCAACAACGCCGCGCGTGCGCCCTGACGTCAGCCTCGTCGTTATTCCACAGATCTAGTATATAACTAGATTGTAGCGTTAACAAAGTACAAGGAAAGACATGGGTTTGGTAAACGGCTCTTTATTTAACAAAACAAACTTCCAGGCGTGTGGCGGCGTGGACTTCCAGCCACGGAGGTGGAAGAGAGCTCCATAGAATAGGACCGGGCGTGCGTAAAAGCCATGAGCGAGCCCCATCCACCGTCCCCGGAGAGCCACCCGGCCGAGCGCCGGCCCTCGACTTCCATCCACGGAGGTGAAAGAGAGCTCCGTAGAAAAGGACCGGGCGTGTGTAAAAGCCATAATAGTTTTTCAAACCTTCTGTGTCACTCCAAATCCATCAAACTCTCCGTGTCATTTAGAAACAAAGCCGCTAATGATGCCGGTAGTACGTGGGGCCCTTCGTCATCTTCGTCATCCCGTGATCAATCTTTGTCCTTTTTGTAAACAACCGCCGCGCCACGCCGTGTCGCGCTGCTGACATCACTTGAAATTCAAATTACAGTAATCCCTTGCTACATCGCGATTCGTTTATCGCGGTTTCACTTTTTTTGGGGGGGGGAAAAGTTTTGAAAAAAAACATAAGTCGCTCCTTATTATAAGTCGCCCCCCCACCCAAACTATGAAAAAAAACGCGACTTATAGTCCGAAAATTACGGTAATAGCATTGAACAGGCAAGCACTGAATATGTGCAGCTGTCAACGGTAAAAACTGCAAGGGAAAGGATAACATATTTGACCCCATACTCAACAATGATCTATGTCACAAATGTCAAACTCAAGGCCCGGTGGCCAGGTCCGGCACGCCACATCATATTATGTGGCCTGTAAAGGCAAATCATGTGTCAAACTCAATGTTTTTTTGTTAAAATACCAAAACTGTGAATTGTCTTCTTTTAATAACAGTGAGCTATTGCAAAACACTATTTTCTTAGAATCCCACTTTCAAAATAAATTAGGAAAATTCTTTAATTTTACTAGATTCTGTTGTATGTGATAATATGTGTCCATCCTTTTCTATTCAAATCATTAATGGCCCCACGAGGGAAACCATAACTACAATGTGGCCCGCAACAAAAATGAGTTTGACACCCCTAATCAACGTTAACAGTCGCTACAATTTGTTTTAAGACAATTACCAAGAATATCAGGAAGGTATGGGTGGAAGAGGCCACTCGAACATATAACATAATTCTAAAATAATCAACTGCGTATTATCTTTCTTGTGGGAGGTTCTCAGTGGTTGGAGACAGTCATCTAAAAATATGAGCCCTGTTCGAGAGACGTCAACACTGAAGGGTGTTGTGTCCCGTCTGGTGATTCTGGCTTTCAATAATTTCAAAAGACAACAGGTGCAGCAAAGTTACATCTGTTCTCAACTCCTCACTTGTCACCCACAATCCAAGGGTGAGCATATTGTGACATATGGAATCTGGGGACAGGCTTCAACTGGAAAAGATCCGTCATAGAATTACCCTGGGGCTGATTCCAGCTCAAGTTAAAACCAGCAGATGGTATTTGAAGCCATATGGTTGTGGAAAACAGATGAAAAAAAAAACGGAAATTTTAGACAGCAACACAACTTCTCACTCAGTGTTCCTTAGTCACAAAATGTTTCTTCTATATTTAAGTAAGTGCCTGACTAAGAATCATTTGAAGGGAAAATGTATCATTTAAAGGAATTTTCCATTTGAAGCATTACCACTTAAATTAATCAGACATGTTTGTGGAAGTGTGCAGGCAATTTGCCAAAGACAAAAATGTATCATCTCTGAGGTACACGCACACACACGCACATGCACACCCATCCACACGCGCACACCCACACGCTCACACACGCACACACACACACACGCACAAAATACCGGGCTGTGGGTATTTTGTACGTGTGTGTGTCATTCAATATTGGTGGGGATGGGGGGGGGGACAGATTCACATTTATTATTGAAACATTACAATCCCCCGAGCTTTCAGTCGTTCACTGAATGGTACAAACAGTCACAAATACATAACGGCAACATTACACTTGTCAGTCCGACTAACTCCAAAATCCTTGTCACACAATACGCCACACCCCATTAATGACACACCGACCCATAAATGTAATACATACAGAACTAAGATTTCAACCTTTTAAAACAACAAACTGTCTTTCCATACTTCTCAGACAGTAGGTATATCAAGGATCAATATTTTGTGCCCAGACATTTGCAAAGTGAAACCAAATCCAGCCATCCACTATGACAGAACACGAAAATTGTCAAATGTAGTTCTCCATCATTTTAACGACCCAAAATGGTGAAGCTTCCAGGATACAATCTTCAGTGAGGTCCTTATACATTTAATACTTTTAATTTAAAAACCAATGGTCACTGTAGCTATATCATCTGTATCTATTCCACGTTACTCTCTGAGCACGTCCACTATAGAGAGCGTGGATGCCACTTCTTCCTCCAGTGCAGTTAAATTAAGCGAAGACACTGGTGGGCACGCTCTAATCTCTTGTGGTACGCAAAGATTTTGTTTTTCACTGAGCGTGTAATTCTTTCCATTTGTCCTTCAGCGCAGTGACAGTACGTATATGAATCTTCCCATGGCAGCAGCATTTCTGGCAATTTTGTGCCAGAAAGTGGCCTTGCTGTGAGAGACAGATTTCAGGGCTCACTGACCAAACAAAACTGCATATCGCCTTTTGGCACACAGCAACAGCATAGCCATTAGAAATATTTTTTTAAAAAACAGCAAGAAAGTGAAAGGCCTTTTCAAATTTACCGCAAATTTCAAGTGTTTTTTTTTTTTTTTTTTAACTTTCGCACACATTTCAATGGCAAGTACGTTCCATGATTTCTAGAAGGCCTCCACTGTCAATGAACATATCTTCACAACTTATGAGTGAGTGAGTGTGTCAGAGTTCTGAATGGGAAAATCAGCATGAATGGAAAGCGCATAAATCCAGGCGCTTAAATAAGCACCTGGGTGCAAACAGGGGAATGAGGCTCTCTGAATACGGAGCTTAACGGCTGGACAATCTCAGTTGCCGCTGCCCAGCCATGGAGCAAAATGACAGTTTCATGTGGGAGTTGGTGGCTATAGGCCGTATTCTTCCATTTCTGCTCAAGTTCTTGTTTTTTTTTTTTTTTTTTTTACAGGGCTTTGCTTTGACACTTTACAAAGCGCATACTCGGGAATGACTTCCGGTTCACATGCCGTGCATAAGCAGCTCGTGTGTGCACAACTGCCTCTGAGATCTAACTCATTGAATTCTGAGGCTGGCTTTTGGAAAATAAATCTCAAACTTTAAACGTGGAATTAAATTGTGGAGTCGATAAGTTAATCATCATCATACGAGATGAGCAACGCTGAGGTGTGCACCGCTTGTCCAACATGATTAATAGAGAATGTGTTTGTTCAAAGATGAAACAAAAATAAATGATTCATTATCCGATGACTGTAGATGTTGTAATCGTGAAAGGCATTTCATGACTGCAGTTATTGCAAAAGTGAGCAGCGCCTTCAGACAAGACGCAGCAGGTTTGAAGCTGAAAAGCTCTGCAAAGGTGAGAAGTGTCAGCTGGCACTGATGTTTTTAGCCAATTATTCAGGCTCAGCGTGCTGTCTATCCACAATGGGACCACAAGTCAGCTGTCACTGGCGCCATTCGGGTAGTCAACAATCAAAATGTCCAACATGTTTCACCTTCATGGGGCGTTAAACTTAAAACAGCCTCTGTGAAGCATTGGAGAAAAAGTGCTTAAATCCATGAGAATATGTAAGTTTTTCTCGGGATTAAATTAAGAGGCAGCATGGCTTCATAGAGAAAAATGTTCCAGTGGTAGCGGTCCTCCTCTGCTTAGAGATGGTTGGTGTGGATGGTCCAAGATAGACAAAAGCTTATCCAGCATCCTTCTTTTTGAGACCAGAAACTAGTACAACATCTGTACGTTTATATAACAGTATATATTGTTACTATGAAGGGAATTTAAACCATTGTAAGAATTTTAGAAAAGAATATTGCTCAGCCCGACATTCTTGCTTTTTAATCCTAATATTGAGAGTTTGAGCTGTTAAAAATAGATCAAGCCCTTGAATTACACTATGCATACTGTTTGTGCATGGCAAGTTAACAACATTATTGACCAGGATAAAGATACACTCCTTAATGTATTATCCAAATGGTTTTTGGTGTTCAGCCTGCTGCAGCAACGCAGTCAAAGTAAAAATATCTAGGCTGAATCTATGCATGAATTCAAGTTCAAATTTGATTGGAGCATTGAGTTTTTGTTGACTTGGAAATCTACTTGAGAAGTAGTAGTACCTCGCTTAAAATATCACTATACCTCATACTTCATCTCGTCATTCTGTTAATTAATCCTATTAAATGAATCAAACATCAAAACAATAAGTCGTGTTGAAAGTGGATGATGAATGGAAACTGAAATGAAAAAAGAAGTTATCAATATTTGTCACTAAAACCTATTCAAAGAGAGCGGCTTTTTGAAAAGTTGATTCGTATTAACCCATGAGTATGTTTTTGTAATCATTGACATTTACCAAGTTAGGCCGATTGAGCACTCTAAACTGCTCGTTGGTATGATTGTGAGTGTGAATGGTTGTCTCTGTGTGCCCTGCAATTGCCTGGCAACTAGTTCACATAGTGTCCCCCGCTTACTGCCCAAAGTCAGCTGGGTTACCCTCCAGCATGCCCGCAACCCTTATGAGGAGAAGCGGTTCAGAAAATGGATGGACTGACGGACGGATGAATATAACATGAATATATGGGACCAGTAATGTTTCCGACAGGGCCACCGCAACTTGACTCTTGAGGTTTAATGTTGAGCACTTGTCTATGTGAGGTATACAGTGTTTTCCGCAGCAAACTCAATGTATAAAGTGTGTTTTAATGATAATCTGAGATTAGTGAACTATTAAAGAAATAAAATAATTTTTTTAAACCAAGTTAGAACAGGGTGTGGTGTGCGATGGCAATCACACACCCTTACTCAAACAATTCTTTCTTATCCCAAACATTCATTCTTCACCTTTATTATTTTTTATATTTTATGTACATTTATTATTATGTTATTATGTACATTTTGTTTGACTTAATACTTGATTAACAGAGGGTTTCCTTTCCACAGACATTTTTATGACTTTTTCGGGAAACTGAGCATCCTCACGCATTAAGTGAATAGAATAGAATGCCTTTATTGTCATTGCACAGCAGGTATACAACGAAATTGGGGGTGGAAAAAAAAGTTATTTACAGGAAATAAAAACAGGACAGAGGCTCATGCAAAACAATGCCAGGATTGTGGACCCTGGTTGACCACATGGTGTCCATAAATCATGTGATATGGGTACATTTAACCAATGACAGAGCAGCGTGGTGAGTTTGAATAGTGCCCAGAGTTAGTTTTCTGTGGCTTTGCGTTAGTCTAGCTGCACGACCAGGTATTTGTATGTTTGTACAATCGCCAGAAGACAATGTCATCTACAAACATTTGCATGTGGTACAGCTCACAGTTGTACTTGAAGTCAGACATGTAGTAGCAAGTCAACAAGACTGGAGAGAGCACAGTTCCCTGGGGTGCTCGAGTGCTGCTCACAGCAGTGTCTGACATGCAGTCACCCAGCCTCAGCCGATAGTCAGTAAACCATGCCTCAAAGTGTGAACTCACGCCTACCTCTAGCAGTTTGTCCCTGAGTAACAGAGGCCGGATGATGTTCAAGGCACTGAAGCAGAATCGCACACATTCACACAACTAACCTAAGTCAAAATCTTCAGTCTGCCCAACATGCATGTTTTGGGAATTTGGAAGAAATCAAAGAAACTGAAAAACTTTAAATAGAAGGAATTACATTGTCCATGAAGTTAATTGATGTTTTATGGTGACAATATCGATTCTGGCATGGAGGTATTCAATATCATTATTTACTACAGATTTAGGGATAACTGAACAACACGTAAATTTAGAGACACTGACAATAGCATCCATAATCTGCAACCACTTGGCCCCCATAACAAGCGGTGAAGGAACGCTTCATCGGAGCAAGGGTTGGCAGTGACGAAGGTGAGAGGGGTCAAAAAGTGGTTTCCAAAGAGAGACAGATAGAAAGGGAGTATAATTGAGGGTTAGAAAATGTAGGAATGAGATATGATTAGAATGATTGTGATCGAGGAGAACATGAGATGAATGGAACATATGAGAGGAGTCAAGAGCAAGTGTTAAAGACTATTAGAGAACTCAGAAGAATACATTGAAACCTGAAGTTCCCTTCTCTTGTCTCTATCTCAGTTTTTTTTTTTCCCTCATCAAATATTTGGACTGCAAGTTTCCAATGTCATGTCTGCTGCTGTTTACCCAATTGCTGTCCATTAACCTAAAGAGAAGTGAGCTCAAGCCACTGCCTCAGATTGGACACACAGTAACATTTCCACTAATACAACAGATAAGCATAAACTGATACCTCAGCCAAAGTGTTTTCACAGGTTTTCATCTGTTTCTGCCAGGATAATACAATACAATACAAGGCCTGTAGTTATCAAACTGTACTGTATGCAGGACCACAAACGCAGTGATGACTAAGAGCACAATTATGTATTATTTATATATGGCTTTCAAACCAGTCCTGCATTAACTCTCTCTAAATGTTCCTATTCCAGTTTCACACAGCTGAACAGATTCATTAATGATCAAATAATTTATTTGACAATGATCAAGTGATTATCTTCTTGCCGGTTTTGCGAGGACAGTCACCTCATGCTAATCTCTAAATACAGCAACACTGCTGATCTACAGCCTATGACATTTGTGCAGAGGGGTCATCAATGTCGTGCCTGCGGGCACCAAGGTAGCCCCCAAGGACCACATGAATATCTTGTGGGCCTCTACTAAAAATAGCTCAACAGTGATAAAGGGTAAATGTGATAAGACATTGTGATTTCCTTGGAATGTTGTACAAGTGAGCATTTGAAAATGTGTTGCATAATGACGCTTATCTGCTGTTACATGCTTAAATCCTGGACTAATAAGAAACATGATAAGAGGCAACCCACATAACTTTTATCGAAAAAGAGCACAAGGTCTTTAATTTAAAGTTTGGACATCTTGCATACATACAGATTTATTTTCATTGTTACCATTTTGGTATTCCAAATAAAATGTCTAACTTTTGAGTGTGTGTGATTTCTCAATAGTTTTTTTTCACAATGACGTAGTAATACATCCATCTATTCTCAACACCTATTCAGGGTTATGGGGGGCGCTGGAGACTATCCCAGCTACAATTGGGCAAAAGGCAAACTATTCCCTGAACTGGTCGCCAGCCACTCGCAGAGCACATATAGAGAGACGGGCAATCGGTAACACCCACATGCACACCATCAATAAGCGGCAAACAATTCTGCACTGCCCACACACAAGTCAGGCCAGTGTACCCCTACACTAGGGGTGTCCAAATTATGGTCCATTTTTAATTGGCCCACAAGACATTTTATAAATAGAATAGAATATGGTCCGCACTTCCTCTTGCCTGAGTGTATCCCACTTTCTAATTTTAACACCAGAGAGAGCTACTGTTGATCAAGGCAGTTGCTCCACCAAAAAAGGACAAAAGTAGACGAAGAAGAGACGTACCCCAAGATACGAAACACGGCAGAACCAAAGGAGCGAAAGTTAGAAAGTGAGCATCACTGCTCCCACTGAGTGCAATGCCGTTCTAAATTTAGGTGAGTAAGATATATTCCACAGTACGCGTGTGTTAATAAGCATTTATGTGCTAGTACACTTGCAACAAATATCAATGATGCACATAAATTCTGTCACTGGCCTGTTTTTGCCCACTACTTGCATTTTTCTTGGAAACACACAGAGTACACACCGCTGTGCACAGTGCACAAACTGCACAAATAAAGTCATCTAATCTCATCTAATGAGGATTTGCTCCTTGATCAAGAGACATTTGTCCGGATTTTTGGCACGAGTGCCATCGGATCATCACCGCAGCTGGATGGCCCGATTTACAAACCCAGCGCAGCTGATACTCACCAGAATAAGTTTAACTTAAAATGAACTAAAATTGATAAAAGAAACTAAAATTATATACATTTCTGTTATTAAATCCAGTTCAGTTTGTTAATCTTGATAACCATTTCAAACAAATGTTAATAGGTGTGATGCTAAGCCTAATAATTTAAAGCTTACATATTACGTTTATAAATTCTTCCGTTTTAAGTTTTACTCATTCAGTTGTGGTTTATTCCAGGCAGCAAGATGTGCACCTCCCTTTCCGGTTGGACATTTGAAGTTTTTTACCGAGGTAGCGTTCACTTGCGCCGCAAACTTTTTGATTGATTAAAAGATGTCAATGGCAGAAGGCTTGTCCATACATACATAACACGTAACAAAATCCTCAGTGACTTAATAAAATAACCTTGGTCATTATAATTGTGCTGTGAAATTTAAAAAATGCAAAATCTTCAAAAATGCCAAAGAAATGTGACCATGAAAGTGATAAGGTGAAGATTCCTAGAGGCAGGTGACCATGAAAGTAATAGGGTAAAATGACACTTGTTGGTAGTATAGCCCCATTGTCTTCAGCCATTTCATTTGCAAGCTGGTATGAGGTCAACAATAAAGGGAGAGAAAACACTGCATACTTTCTGATGCAGTGAGAATAGGTTATGCTTGGATTTATGAGGCCGCACGTTAGTGAGGTAAAGAAAGCATCCTTGAGCAAACTCTTTAACAAGGCTCCGTGTGAGGCATAGATGCCAAAGATATCTAGCATTCACTGACTCTCTTCCACATTCCATTCAGTTGGAGAAGACCTTGGACAGAAACATGAGGGCTCAACCAAGCAGAGAGGACATGTACAAAGCAAAAGACAACCACAGTTGGTGAGAAATGGTAAACCTTTGACAGCTACCTTACAGTGCAATGAAAAAAAAGTGTAGATCTCCCCTTCATTTATCAAAAAAAATTTTGGATCGCCCATCTGTGAGCCATCACCTTATTGTGGTCGAGTGGTTGGCGCATCCCAATGATCCTTGGAGCTAAATTGTCTGGGGCTTTACACCGCAAGCAGTCTCAGCCATGACAAACTAGTCCTAGGTAAGAGACCTAAAGAATTTTACCTTAACAATCAGAAGATCAATCTTGGCACTACTGTCTGTGTGGGACTGTGCAAATTATCTGTCTGGTAATTTATGCACTAGATGTGCAAATATGAAACAATTAATTTAAGTTAACATGAAAAGCATCACTCACTACAACACTGTGCAAGGTTCACTGGCCTCCAAATGTAGAGTCCATGACCCTAAAATGTTTGGATTGAAAGCGTAGTTTGCCCAACAGTGGGTCAAAAGACAAAGTGAATCTGCAAGATATCTGACCTGTTCTTATACAAATACATTCATACATTCAACCCCTTGTGGCTCACTGTAACACATGCAACGGCAATGGCAATAAAATATCCAACTTTTTTTTTTTTAAATACTGTGAAAGAATATTTCGACGGAATTGACCATAAATAATTTGGTGCCATCAGGAGAAATTGTCAAAATGTGGTCATTTTCTATACGGCTCTGGAGTGTGACCTTTATTGCCTCTTCTGTGTTTTGCATGTGAATGTCAGCCCACACTGTGAATATTATTTTGCAGAGGGCAATCACATTGCCTCGTTTATCAATGGGACCTTTCAGCAAAAAGGTTTCCTTCACCGATTGAAACATCACTTCCTGCTGAGGTTGCACACAGGCGCTACTGAGATGTGCCCCCGTAACGTTCTCTGTATAGTCCTTTCATATTTACGAGCGACCCAGAGACCTCTGGTGCTATATACATATGGTATCAGCTTGCAGTGGGGCAGGGGATGCAAATGGATGCACACAGTCATTCTCTCTGTATGAAATAGTCATTGTAGGAAACAAAGACGACGAGTGTGCTGGGACTCTTGCACAGGACTTTCAAACATGATTTAAGGGGACATTTTAAAGTTCGCCCTCATTCAGAGCATCCCATGACAATGGAACCCAATAAAGAACAGCACATTTAGCACAATTAGCTTTCATGTTGATTTATTTTACCATCAAAAAGGTGGTCACCTCTCTGACATTTCAAGGGTAACACATTGGTGATGAGAAAAATGATGCTTTGTCCAAACATAGAAATGCAGTATAAGTTGATGTTCACCTACATAATTTGATGGACCGGCATTTTTTTTATCTTGAAAGTTGTAGGATCTTCTTCTGTCTCAGTATGTGGCCTGTTTCCTTTTTCAGAAACTCTCCAAACATGACCTTTTTTTACTCTATTTTGCAAACTTGCGAGCTTATTTTTTTCCCTCATATCATATGACAGAAATGATTTGAGCGTTTAGACAAAGCCATAGGCGAATGCAGCTAATTTTTAAAATAAAACCTCTTTCAAACTCTAATGACCAATTAAAATTTTTTTTTCTCCAGTCACTCTGTGCGGCCCAGTGGTTGGGGACTCCAGGGTTAAGGTACATAAAGCATGTCTCCCTTGTACCCTGACCAATTACTTGCACCCACATAGATTCATCAAGGCAACAGTGGACAACACCAGAGCACTTGGGATAGCCAATATTCACAAACATACACACATTTAAAATAGTAAACTGTAGGCTTGTCAATTAAAAACAGAGCATCAATATGATGTGGTTGAGTTAGATTAATAGAGCATTACCTGAAGGTCAAAGAACTTGCTGTATCTTCTGTAAATGATGTGAGAGGTATTGTCGGAGTAGGTGACATTGATGAGATAAACCTAGGAAGGCAAAGAAAGATGCAACATCTTAGGGTTCAAGTAGTACACTTTCATATTCAGATGATGCTTTAGCCCTTTGTGAGGTCACCCTATTATCAGATCATTATTTCACTTTAGTGATGTCAGTGTTGAATCTCCCATTCTGCCTGGCCATGCTCCTTGTGTTCCAGCAGCTCCCTACTTGCCCTTAAATCTACCACCAGTGTAGATTGTCTAACGTCATTAAGTTCCATTTTATTGCTCTGTCTTTGACAAACTGTACGCTGTTCGTGTGCTCGAGTCTATTTTTGCCTTTTTCCGTGTAGTGTGACTTTTTAGTTAGGTTTCAGAGATCAAATGAGCTATTTGTGCAAGTGCCTTGCTCAAATGACATTGTTCGATCTACTTAAGAGGTTCCACTGAGTTAATACTGAATTTGTAACCTACGTTTTGATTGACTGGCAACCAGTCAAGGGTATACCCTCACTCTCACCCAAAGTTAGTTAGAAACAGGACAAGCAGAGAAGCAAATGCTAGGGATGCCATTATGTGGATCATTGAATATTAAAAAGGTAATACAAAGTTTCATAGTTTTTCCACATTTATAATTTTCACATTTAGTGGAGGCCAAGTAAACATACATTAAGAGGATGGTACAATCACAGGGATGGAAAGTCCAGAGAGGCAAGCATTCACATACATATTCAAATACAACATGTAGTTTTTGGTTCATTATGTGTTGATATAGTATCTTGAGATTATGTACCACACATAAAGCATGTCACGTCTGATGATTTACTGTACAGTTTTCCAAAAACAATTACTAAATAACAATCAGGATATTGTAGTTTAGTGACTCAGGGCTGGTGGAAAACAAATTCACTAATCAGTTAAGGTGTGAATCTGACTAAATGAGCCTGACCCTACACCATATATGCCATGCACAGATTAAACAATGGCATTGTGTTTCCTTTCAGCAATTCCACTTTATACTCACAGCAAAAATCAATTTTACTGAACAGATCAGTAGCCACACCCATTTGTTGAATCAAGAAATGTGTTTTTTGCAGACATGCAAGGAAAGAGAGTGAGATTACACCTTTTGTGCTGAGGAGTCAGTGTCTTGCAAAAGTCTAGGATCTCTCCAACAACTACTAGCTATTTTACATTTTTTGCCGACAGCAGGACTTGAACTGGAACCCTTGCGTTCTGAAGCAAAGTACTTACAGATGAGCTACTATAGGGAATTTAACTAAGATGAGAGTGCAAATCTCTTTGTAAAGCTTCTGGTAGCGACTTTTTTTTTTATAGCTAGGCTTTAGCAATTTACGGGTAAATGTATCTTTAACATGTGATGAGAGCTTTCGTTTTAGCAAAATGCCTCATGTCAAATTTCTCATTAAAGGAGTCTAGTAAATTATTTCTTGAATGACAAAAGCACAAACTAAGGTAAAATAGAAACTAATTATTTCAGGGCTTCAGCATCCCAGAAAGAAAGAAAAGGACAGTGTTACATTTTGTCTCGCAAAAATTCTATTAAAAAGAAAATTGCAATTTTTACCAAGTTCCTCTACATAAGCACATTAGAAGTTTATATCTTTCTAAAAAGAAGCCAACAAATCATTGATACAATGACCATCATGCAAAAGCTAAAGGATAGACATTTAAGATAGACAATTGACAAAACTTACAGTTTAGAAGAGAAAACAGGTCCCAGTGATTCCGTTTTCAAGAGAAGAAAGCATACGAACACAGGAATTGAAGGAACAGAGAATGTGGGCTAGCCACTAAATGCAGTGAACCCCGCCTAGGCTGCTATATTTAAAATAGCATATAAAACAGAGACCCATAATATTCTCTGGCTACAAAAGCATCCGTGATTTTTTTACTAGTGTTCAGTTTGGAATTTTCTATTTCGATTAAATGTTTTCACATAAAATTATATGTAGATAAAAAAATAATAATTATGTAATACATTTCTTCACTGAATTTTTGGTCTGAATAGTTAGGTCCAAGTCCAAGTGCTTGTGGATGAGCTACTGCCGCCCCAAGTGTAAGTCGTCAGGCATAGGAGTTTTTTTTATTCTCAAACTGGAGAACGAATTTCTAATTCCATAGAAAGGCTGGTTTAATAAATGAATGTTTATTCATACTCTTGACTTTTTATTAGTCATGGAATATTAGTGTTTGGTTATATGTGCTATTAAGTGGTTCAGTCTGTTGAAAAGTTGAAAAAATTACCGATATAAAGAGGCCCAATAGTAAAATGGCTTTGATGGCATAACATTTTCACTCTTACAAGAAATTATCATTTTACATAAAAACAATACTGCAGCCCAGAGTTGAAACTGGTACCCTCACACAATACGATATATCCAACTGCACACATTGTTGCCATTCTTGGGTGATGCAAATGCAGACATTTAGCGTGGAGTTTTACCCAGACTATACAATTGAAACAAAACAAAAAATATGGTGTATCATAAAACATATAAATTTTATTTATTACGAGCACATGTACGTGAGGTTTCGCAAAGATATCCAATGCTGGTATAAACCAGTCATGTAAGTGCATACAATTCCCTGTTTAAAGTGGACAACAGCAGGAATTAAGCCATTCATTTTCTATATGGCTTGTACTCAGTACAAAAGCATCAATGATTTTATTACCGTGCAGCCAAAATCAGAAATAGAGCAAAGTCAGCAAAGCATATGATTCCCTCGTCTGTTGCGCCTGAACAAACCAATCTCCTTGACAGTCATCTCGCAAACAACAATCAAGCAGGGAAAAGGTCTAAATCACAGGTGTCAAACTCAAGGCCCGGGAGCCAGATACGGCCCACCACATCATTTTATGTGGCCCGCGAAGACAAGTTGTGCATCATTACTAGAATTGCTAATTGTCTTCACTTTTAATGTTTTTTTTTTTAATATTTGACCAGTATTTACTTGTCTGATTTGAAAACGAGTTATTCGTCAGTTTGTTTTGTAGCTTTTACTGTATATAATATGAGGTGCTCATACATTTACTTGGGTTGGCAGTCATAATGGCCCTCCGAAAGAAGCTAAGACTACAATGCGGCCCGTGAAAATAAGGAGTTTGACACCCCTGGTCTAAATAAAACCACTCCTCTCCATATGTTTATTGAGGCAAGCATCTGAAAACAAGGAACCTCTCACTTAGATATGGCTCACTTTTTGAGACACCAATAAATATTTTAGTGGGAAACAGCCATCTGGAGAGATGTTTATGGTGCAAAGTAACAACTCTTTTCCAACCTAAGCCTTTGTACGGGACTCTTGAAAATGTAGTGGGACTGGGAGTTGTAAAGGAACCAAAAAGTGATTCAACATTGTTGTGAACCGAAACTTCTTCTCATTTCATCACCTTGCACTCTGCAAACAAAGTCTCACACATAAAACATTCAAAGAAGTAGAAAGCCTGAGAGTTTGCAACGTTTCTATGGTCCAACAAACACTTCCCTCTGGATACCGCCGCCCCCAGGATAAGCATTTCCAGCTGGTTTCTCAAACACTGCAAATGAGACTGAATGGACACCACATATTGTGCCAGGTTTTCACTCCTTCCCTCTCTATTTTTGCACAGCCTTGTCTCATGAGAATTGGTAGCCTGGGAAACTAGGACACAGATCGCAGTCCGAGGAGTTCAATGCATAACTCAGAAAGGCTCAGCTCTCATAAGCTAAACTACGCAGCTCCGACTATGATTAACAAGCTCTAATGCCCACAAAATGTGGTGATACTATCAACATACTGTATGCATATATTACGTACATCACAAACGGGTGCTGTGTCCAAATATCACTGGGACCTGATGTAAAATTCTTGATGGAACAGCAGAGTATCTACCAAATAAACCTAGGCCCGACAAAACTAACACAAGAAAAACATTCAACAGAATCTTAACCATATCACTTTAGATTTTCATTTACAAAAAAACATAATTGGGGATACAAACATATAGTGAAAATACTGTATATGTATGTATTGACATACTACGTATATATACTCCATCCGTCCATTTTCCGTACCACTTGTCCCCAAAGGGATCGCAGCCGTGCTGGAGCCTATCCCAGCAGTCATCGGGCAGTAGGCGGGGGACAACCTGAACTGATTGCCAGCCAATCACAGGGCACACAGAGACGAACAACCATCCCCACTCGCACTCACACCTACGGGCAATTTGGGGTGCCCAATAGGTCTACCATGCATGTTTTTGGAATGCGGGAGGAAACCGGAGTACCCAGAGAAAACCCCACACAGGCACGGGGAGAAAATGTGAACCCCACACAGGGGTCGCAAAATCGCAACTTCTGAACTGTGGGGTGGACGTGCTAACCAGTGCATCACTATGCGGCCACGAACATATAGTGTGTAACCAAATTCAAAGTGTAACATTAAATATTCAACCACTACAACAATAGTATTATATAAATAGTAATAAACTATTGTTTTTCATCAATGCAAGTAACGAAATGGCATTTTAATCAAGAAATAAAATGATTCCATTGTTTCAGGTTTGTCAAAACAGTCACTTGTATAAACTGTGAATAACAATAACATGATTATTTAGTGTGGAAAATATAGTAATTGCGGTTAAAGCTCCAACACTCGATACTGTTTGATTAAAGATTACATACATGTTTGTGGTAAATTAATAAAGCTATTATATTAGGGCAGCTGTGGAATAACCCTGATATTGAGTGTCGTTCTCGTTTCATACTGTGTATATTTTTAACAATCTTCAAGTGGTAGGGTAAAGTAAGGTTGCTTCAAACAAGGGAGGTATTTATATAAGATAAATAAGGATAACATTGGCTTAAATCTGATGTAATGTTTCCAGCATGTTCAAGACAAGTGAAGGAAACATGTAATCTTAATGAATAACAAATGATGCATAAAACAACTTATTTTATAACTCTACAGCCCTTAACAAAAGGTGTACTCTAGTATCTGAGTATTTGTGAACGATGCACATGACCGATATATAAAACTGATTTAAAAAAAAAAAAAAAAAAATGGAATCAAACTTTGCAGAACTTATTTTTGTCAGTCCCATGACTTCCAGAAATGATGTTATGTTATAAAGTCGCTGATCGTGTGTGGACAGCGTGGGATCAATTTTCACTCAGTGCCGGTGTGCGTGTGGCTGTGACTGGTCGTTTGTCTCCGCGTGCCCTGCGACTGCCTAGCGACCAGTTCAGGGTATAGTCTGCCTTTCGCCCTATGTCAGCTGGGCTAGGCTCCAGCATCCTCCGCAACACTGAACAGGATAAGCGGTGTTGAAAATGCAAACTGCATTTATCAAAACTACCAAAGATTTTAACCTTTTTTACTGTGACACTGAATGTGGATGAGAACAGCAAGAGCCTGAGGCGAGAGTCTTGCTAGTCGCGGTAGCACTGTGGTCAATGTCAGCCAAGTAGGATGCGGTTAAGAGTGACTCTTTTCATCACAAAGATGTAATACAGTTGTAAAAAAAAAATGAAAATATTGACCTATATCGAATTGATTAACATTATCAATTACATAAAAATCATTGGCGAGTTGGATATAATTTCTCCATGATTTAAAGAACTTTATCTCTCTAAGGAAATATGAGACTTGCCTCAAATTCACACATTTTAGTAAATGATTAGCATTAATATTCTGAATCTTGACAATTTGTGGTGGGCCCAATGACAAGATTTGCCTTGGGCCCCTAAATACACCTGTGTTAGGGCTGTGAAGATTGATAGCATCAATAGAATCTATACTAATGTGATTATCAATATCACACCAATTCCAAATAGCCAGTATCGATCATTTATCATTTATTATTTCCATGATGGCTCATGTGTTCTTTGAAATCCTTCTTATTGCATGTTTTTATATATAGAGGTGCTTCACAATACAGTTATTGTCAGATGATTATTTTTACACAGATAGGACATGTTACTTTAAGTCATTATATGCTCTGTTTGAGCTTTTCTATCAGTTGTTTATGATTGTGTAACAGCATAAAATATACTGTCTGAGTGAAAATAGCTTGAAGTTAACTGCAAGTAAACTACCTGCGTGTTCTCTCTGGCAGTACAAGGCAAGCGGAATGGAAATTAAAACAATGGTAAATAAGGTGGCACTGATTAGCTTATTTAACAAATCAAATCAAAACATGGTTGAAAAAAGTGGCTGGACTAAAGCAATTTAAGAAAGACAAAGAGTAAGAAAATGCCGATTATTTCTACTTTGTACATTGTAACTTAAACAACAATCCAAGTATGTTTCCATTGAAGATATTATAGCACGGTTAACCTGTTTTGAACAAATGAATTGAATTTGAAACATCAGGTTTGCTCTGCTTTGCAATAAAAATTTTGTAATGAAAAACAATACGTGAACTTTCACATTTGATGAGCACTTTCAACATTACAGCTACAGTAACCAGCCCGACAGATGCATTTTTGACTTCCAGCATGGTGCAAATATCTCCTCAATCCATTTTAATCAATATGCAATAATGCCATTCTTAGCAGATTATTGCAACGTGTGCTGCCATTTGATCGGACATGGTTATGAGAGACGACCCTGAATCGTCTGTGATGAAATGATTCCCACCTTATTTAAGGTTTAATCAGAACAACTAGGCTAGATGTATGTCTGGAAAACAGCGTAGAGTGGTGAGGATGCAGCTGCAGACCGTGGGCATTAAATCGTGCAGACAAAGATGAGCAAGGCAACTCACGTAATGTTTCGATGGACTGCGCCTTTTCTCCACGTCCACCACTTTGACGTCCAGCACAGTCCGAACCTGCATCTTGACCCTGCAAAAGCTGTACATAAACGCGCCTTGCAGACAGCTGCTGCAGCTCGAATCACACCGAATAAATCCCTGCATTCATCGTCCGATTCCCAGCCAGTTCGGAGAAAGACGTCAGCTCCTTGTCGGCCAGTTTGGTAATTGTTCCATTCGCCCAATCACCACCAATCCAATTATAAACTTATCAATAGTCCGTCCAAGAAAACGCTGTGCGTAAACCCTCGGTGACATACGCTGTCAGGGCTCCTCCGTTTCCCCACGAAAAAAAAAAAAAAAAACAACAACGCCGGAAGAAGGCAATCACCTTAAATTCTTGGGAAATTGACGAGAGTCCCTTTGTGTCTGTCTCGGTGGCCACGAGACCCTCCGCATACCTAGACGTCACAGTCTAGTTGTTGTAAAATAGCTGGTCAATCCAGTGTCAAACGCTTCTCGTATTCTATTTGCCGCAGGGATTTGGGAAAAGAGTGGGACGTGCTTCTCATACGTCCACGGGGCTACTTTGAATAAAATACTCGTGAGGAGGATAGCTGACAACGTATCGCTCGGTTGGTAAATCAATGCAGGAACCGACTCGTCTTAAAATAACTTTTCTTCCAGGCTTGGCAGGAGACTGTTACGTATTGAAAAAGACAAGGGTGGTCCACAAATACAGTGCTGATTCATTGAGTTGTTTCCAAGGCCGCGTCGGATCGTTTCAGCTGAACACCGCAGGCACTGAGTCATGAGCTGCTTTCTGGCCGGAGACATGAGGAGCTGCAAGTGTGGCTACAGATGTTCCGCCGACGACCAATCAGATGCAAGCATTCTCAACGTGAACGCGCCCACTCCATGACTTCATGCTGCCCCCCTGTACACTTTGCTTCACATGCACATGGACGTTTATTTGACAAAAAAATAATAATCTGAAGAACAGCAGACGTCCGTGGAGCACCAAGAAGTCTAAATTGAATAAATTAATCATTTATTTAGTTTTCATTTCAATTTTAATATCTATTAATTTGAAAGTAAGGGCGGAATGGTGATCGACGTCCACCTAACAGTGCAGATGTAGAAGGTTCGACTCCAGGTTTCAGCCTCCTATGTGGGGTTTGCAAGTTCTTCTCGTACCGGGTTGGGTGCTCTCTGAATATTTCAGTTTCCTCTCAATAAAAACGTGTGTCGTGTTGTCTGTGTGCCATGGCAACCACTTCAGGGTGTACCCCACCTAATGGCCCAAGTCAGCCGAGATAGGCTCCAGCACAACTGCGACCCTCATGAGGAGAATAATAATAGATTGAATAGATATGTTGAGTCCACTTATTTCACATTTTCTTTATTTCACTTTGGCAACTGTGCATGATGAAGTCACTGTCACATCAATCGCAGTGGATGAACATGACTAAATTCACTTTACAGAGATTTAAAATGTACAGTAATGTATAGGTTCATGAAAATTTTTTTAATACATACTGCATAATCCTTAAAATGTGTATAAATTTGGGAATAAATAAAAGATACGACCAGATTATATAAATCTATTTTTTATGTAAATAATTAAGAAACATAGTAATCACCAACCCCAGACTAAAACATAGTAAAGTAGTTATCTCTGGTACTGACAATGTCACTCTTGCACTCCAATGATTTGAGAACCAGCTCAAGCACTGGCTTGCTCACATTCAAACTGTAGCGCTGTCGTACTGAAGACAGAATGTGCAAGATGTGGCAGCCCGTCTCTCGATCTAAAGAAACAAGGAAACTGTTGTGAGAACACAAGTGTTCAACCTGCAGGAGGTGGTCATAAAATGGGGTCACATACACTTTTCTTTTTTTGAGTCCTCTCTGATTATGTCTTTAACGATCATAAGAAGATCTTTATCCTGTGCAGTCACCTAGCAAGAAACAAAAAGTGTCAAAAAGGACCACAATGATCCTTTGCACTGACCTTGAGTTAAGCAGTCATCTTTTCTGTTTCCTACAAAATAGACTTCATCTGGGGACTTCATCCTTTGGTACACAATGCCCTCATCCTGTAAAATGTTTAAGGCCTCTTTAAGGAGTATTCTTAGTTGCCGGTATGTAGATGGACCCGCCACAGGTTCCTAAAACAGCAGCATATAATCATGATAGTCCATTACTTCTTAATAATGTTCTTGTCAGTGTCAGTCAATGGTGAGGCGCACCTGGTCTGCATGTGCTGTTTCATTACAGCTGAGGAACAGAGGCTGCAGGAGGTCCTGAATATCATAAGGTCTGAACTTGCTCACAGACCTCTGCTCTAATAAATCTTTGATGATATGTGTTGCCTTACTGAGGGAACTGAAGGGAGACTCACTGAAAACCAGACAGACAAAAATGGAGCTGAAACACTTGATATCACTTTCAAGTCTTTCCAACAAGAACCTCTTTCTTACATACTATTCATATATACACACACACACACACACACACACACACACACACACACACACACACACACACACACACACACACACACACACACACACACACACACACACACACACACACACACACACACACACACACACACACACACACACACACACACACACACACACACACACACACACACACACACACACACACACACACACACACACAAATATTATATTTTCTTTCTTATGTATTGGCCTGCCTGGGGACTTACGAATGAAAACTAGCTTTGTAGCTATAATTCGGCATATCTATATTTGGTTTTATACTGATGTTCATTAATGTGCATTGTCCTTCTTCAAATAAATAAATAAATAAATAAATAAATAAAACCGTGTATTGAGGCGCGAATGGGCTAAAACTCTTCAGACGTGTGTCATTGTGGTATAAAAAAAAGTCTGATTGTACTCAACTGTTGATTTACTCTAGTGAATTCAATTCTAAAAGGTTAGTTTACCTGGAGCTTTTTATTTAACCCTTTTGGGGCTTATGCGCCACCCTGTGTTAGAACCATAGAATTACATTTTAAAAAAAGTAAAAAAGCACAAATACTAAACATGTATTGCAATACGACTCCAACAGCACATCTGACACCATATACTGCAAGTTTTGGCATCTATTTGTAAGTGTGTGGGTTTTTTTTGGGGGGGGGGGGGGCAACATCTTTACCTAGCAGTGTTGGTTTTTAGATGAAGTGGTTTGTCATAGAATTCTCTGTACAGCTGTAAAACCTCAAGCATCCATTCAATCTGGACTGCCATGACTGGGTCGTTCACTTTATCTGCATACACACAGCATAAAAGTAATGGCCAAAGATGGAGATTGTGAGGTTGGCTATGAGCGCATAACAGACGGTCAGGTATGTATGTGGACCACCCATCATGAGACAGCACTACTAAAATGTACATCTTTACTTCTACAGCTCGTTTCTTTACGACTGTAAGTAATTGATTATTAAAACAGGAAATGTAAAGAAGCACGGAAAGTGTCACTTGACTCACAGTACATGTAGGCTATAATCTCTCTTTGTTGTCTTGACGTCTTCACTCGTCCTCTGACTCGCAGAAGCTCTCCAATCTCTACGCTGCCGTGGGTCTGCTGGGCATGTCTCAGTTTTTTCCGTTCAACAGCTAGATTAAAGCCTCCCTGAAGGTTATCCTGAGGTTTCCCCATGTCTAAAGTTAAAAAAAACACTAATTGTCCAGTTGTATTTAATGATTACTTAGACATCAATTTTGCAATAATCAATTATTTCCACTGACATTTAATGAGAGGCAGACAGCACTCTGAATTGATCACCAGTTAAACATTTAAACTCAGGCAATTAACCTGCCGTGCAGTTTTTAGGATTGCGGGAGCAATCTGCAAAGACAATTTAGGCAAGTGTGGTGAAAACATGTAAACAGAACGAAAAACAGTGCGTAATCCCAGTATTAAAACAAAACCTGTCTCGCTGTGAGAGAACAGTGGAGCTTGGATTGATGATAATCTGTATAATGATAATGACGCCCATCCCAAAAATGCTGCTCATCTAAAGCATTTTAAAGCTGCACTGCATGGTAATGCCATCACTTGATAAACGCCATGCACAGTGACTTTTCCCTTTTTCAGTACATACTCAAAAATTGAAATTAAAAATCACAAATCATATTTACCAGAATTCACCTCTTCTTTAAACAGGTCATTTTTCCAACACATGCAGTTTATGACACCAGTGCCATCGTCCACTGTTTTAAAAAAAAAAAAAAAGCGAGAGAGAGCGATTGTGATTGTGTTTGGCATTATCATTAAAACTGTAAAACATTATTTTCAAAATCACCCCCATAACAGAAGAAGTCCTCTCTTTCCCGCTTATAAACGACTGTCCCAAGAACATCGACCTTGTGGATCGGATGTGACTTGTAGAAATAAATATCTGATGACAGACGGACAGAAAAGAGACTTATTAGTAGTACCATAGCTTCGATTCCTGCAGTGTTGCAAAGCAGATTTCCTGGATCGCAGAGAGCATGCAAACAGTTTACCTGACACTTGACAGGACTCCTTCATGTCGAGGATGTCTGTGATATGGAGCCTGGCGAAAGCAGAAAAGATCGGATCCAATCCCCACAACATGGATGGTAGCTCTACTTCATCTTCATCCATTGTACCAACCTAATGGAGATAGCTCATTTTGAAAAGATAGTGGTTATGCTGAAGAAGCATTTTCTTTGCCGTGCTCAAGCAAGGAAGATAGCTAGATTGTTATGTAGCTTTTCGTCCGCAACATTGGTCACGTGACACACTTTAAAAATGTGTATATAGGTTAATTTTTTTTGTTAATGGACGGCGTATGAGTGTGAATGTATCTTACAATAATTTAATAGGTGGTATAAATTAGTATAATTAAATAAATTGATAAAAACGTTTAAAACAGCGCGCCTTCGATGAACACTGATGGTGCATGGGACTTGTAGTTAAACCTCCACACAATAGTACAAAAGAAACAATGCCACATGCCGACCACGAATGTCACCCACCCCTCTCCCGAAGGTTGCCGTTACAACGTAAACAGTAATTTGACCCTAAACGACCTGTTTCGTTGGTCGTCCGTGTAGATAGAGACAACAAACGACTTAATTGTCCGTGCCAACTACCAACAAGAACGTCAAGAACCTGAGAAGAAAGAACCGCGACGTCGCGCGCACGCGTGGACGCGCATTGGTACTAAATCCGCTAGATTACCAAACCCAACCCAGGGAGGATGAATGTTTTAGCTAATGCAGAACTACGTGCTACGTGTAATATAACCGGACTTGGTGTTAAAAGTTTTTAATATTTTTACTGCTTGGAACTACTTGGAAGGAAATTCGCTTTACTCTTTTTCCACTTTGGTTGAAGAAGGAAACCCACGGGGCCACTGGTCGCTCAGAGTAGGTACAAGCCCTTGGTACTCCTTAGCATTAAATGAATGGTATCGTTCGAGTAGATTTCTGATGTCGCGACGAGTCCAGGAGACTCAACACCATTTGGATGACCCAAGTGACCCACGATGGACAAAAGAGCACAGAATTCTCTGGACTGGTCAGTCGAGAGTCAGAGGCTAAGCTAGGTTTTGGATTGTTATCAAAAGCTACGGTGGTCATCAGACTTTACAATACTTGTCTGCTTTATATATGGTGCCACAATAGAAAGAGATTCAACTTTTGATTTGTTCGGCATTTCCCATGCTTCAGTATGTCATTCTTTAACTTACGCAAAATATTTAAATTGGGAACTGAGAAGAAGAAGAAACAATACGAGAATGTCCGACGAGATGAAAACCCGGAGGAAATATGGACCATTATCGGTGAATTGGGAGATGGAGCCTTTGGAAAAGTGTTCAAGGTAAGGAATGTCAAACTCTTCGTGTTCTTTTAAATACAGATCCGTTTCTGTAACTGTACCCAGAAGGCTCCAAGCAGCAAGTGCCATGAGCAGTGTCAGCTGAGACGTTTTTTTTTTTTTTTTTTTTTTTTTTTTTTTTTTTACTGTGACCCACCCACCTTCCATAAAAGCCACACACAAACAACTTTGTGACAGAACTGTGTCAAATATGTCTGGGAGGACCTTCTCATTCCACACGATGGTCTACATCTCATCAGTATAAATTTGTTGCATTGCTAATAGCACCAAAACAACCAAGGATATTTAAAACTATCTTTTACTTCCTATTTGTATGCTCATCAAGTGGTTCTAAAATGTGCATGTCCAATTTAGAAAAGTAAACACTTGTGTGTTGCATATTAGTGACTGAATCCAAAATTTCCATAAAAGTAGAGTGATTAATTGGATTTTCTTTCATGTGGCAATAAACAAAGAAGACGTGACAGGAAAATTCACTGAATCGACAAGAATTACTAATTAATGTTTTCCGTTTTGATTAGTGTGAATACCAGTCAAATAGCAGTTCTCAAGTGTCTGCTTCATTTCATAAGTAGAAGCAAAGGGCACTGTTATGCACCCAGAGGTTTTTGTCGGAAATCAAGAAAATGTATGTCAAACCATTGTGAAGTGTTACAAGAAGTAGTCTTTCTGAGCAAAGATTTTTTACTTCATTTCATGTTGTCATTTCTCCACTACTCATTATTGCACAATGACTTTGTCACAAGTGGCCAAACCCACAGAAAGCACAATACAGTATTATGAACAACTGATGATTTTTACATTTACAGTTCAAATTAAAAATCATCACTGGCAACTGTCCTGCTCACTGACAGGAGGTTTGAATAGTCCACTGGACATGATCAATTTTACACAGATAGAATTCTTAGTTAAAGAAATCTCTGGGATTTTATCAGTTTTCCAGAACGTACTACTGAACTTGGCAGATCACAAGGAAAGGCTGTACAGTATTCCATCTCACTGTGGCAGCTTCATTTAACTTTTTCTGATCGCAGAAGACAAATGGAATACATTTCCACAAGAAGTTGGTCGGGAGCTTCACAGACTTCTTTACCACACGAGATTGCATTTAGTCTAATAAGAGCCATATCGTGCTGAATCAAATTTTTGGAGCATTTAGCCATGTTAAAATGTTTGCCAAAACCACTGTTCACTCAGCTCGGAGGCGCAGCATTCCTGCTCATTCCGCCTCTCGAGAAAACGATCGGGTGCCCCCAAATCTCTGGGCCGAACATTTATTTTTGCTCTTTTTGGGCTGAGCTTCTGGAAGACTAGAAAAGCGGTCTGTCCTTTCATTCTTCAAAATGTTCTTTTATGAGTAAACCTTTCTACTTTTAAAATAGGCCATGCAACCTGTGCCTTCTCTTCAGTTAAACAAACAGGTTCATTTGCTGGTCATGATCAGGTGGTCACAACACAGGGACTATTGTAATGGTCCACATGAGACCTTGACTCAGTCCATCATTTGAAGATGCCTATTCTAGATAATTACCAAAAGATAAACACTGCAACTCTTACTCAAATTCAAAATAATGCATTTTCATAACCATCCATTTGCATTCTACAGGCTCAGAACAAACAGACAGGTGTCCTCGCTGCTGCGAAAGTTATTGACACAAAGACTGAAGAAGAGTTGGAGGACTACATGGTAGAGATTGACATCTTGGCCTCATGTGATCACCAAAATATTGTCAAGCTGCTTGATGCTTTCTATTTTGAGGGCAAACTCTGGGTAAGTAACTGCATGCTGAGCAATATATCAAAGTAATGTTTCCCAGAAGGTGGTTAGTGTTTGCAAAATGTTGCAAAACATGTTTATTTGTAAACCTTGTTTCAAATACGGCAGTTTACACAGCTTGAATATTGCAAGATATTGAAATGCTTCCATAGCTTAACACATTGTCTTACTGTATGCTTATCAAATTTCAGGGCCAAAGTTCACAAGACGTATTAAATAGCTTTTAACTGTTAATCATCATACAGGATTATTATAGCTCTGTCAAAATTGGACTTTTTTTTATTTTGGTACCTAGACTGTGTTTTACATTGTTACCCTATGGTGTTACTTAATATATTATGAGACAAATGCCATATGTACTGATTTGCATTACAACCAAAAACCACACAGAGTATCCTTAAATCAGGGCTTGCCAAGCTATTTTTAAAAACTGAGAGCGACTGCAGTACTAATTAATTCCAAGGGATACCTGTAGGTCACACACAATTATGTGAAGACACTGATCATGTTACTGACTTCTCGCAATATTTAGGAAACAGCTATGCAACACTTGTATTTCCATGAATCTTTGATAGTCGCTTTTACAACATTCCCCCAAAAGTAATGTCCCATCACTGGTGAGCTACATGTACAGAAGAGTAGGCCTGGGGCTACCCAAGTGATCCTTAGATGCTACCCGGTGCCTGCGGGCACCACGTTGGTGACGACTGCTATAAACATTGTGTCCCCAAATGAATAAAAAGTGTGTCTGATCAATGGCTGTTATAACACGATTGCATAACTGTGTGTATAAATTATTAAGAGTATTTACACATTGATTGACATGATAAAATATATAGATTAATAGGAATATGTACACATTGATTGACATAAGTAAAACAGTATAAAAGTATAAAAAGTATATACATAAGTTTGTATAAACTAACAAAAATATGCTGTTGCTATCTCTTCACCTCCTACATAAGAAACAGTGCTAAGAAAATATCCTTCATTGTACATACAGTACGTTTCATAGATGAAAATCAAAGATGTAACAAGCACTTTTTCAATTTACAAGTACCTTTCATCGTGTATGGAATAATTCAGTCCTTGGATACTTTGAACCCTCAAGGGGAAAAAAAGTCTTATTTGTGCATTCACATTTGTCAAACAAATATGTTTGGGAGGAAACCGCAGTCCCAGGCCATGAATAATGCCGCCACTCTGTGGGAGCCATTGTATAACAATTCAGCCACTGAAACAACTGCTCGCCTACAGAAAAACATACAATAGTGTGCAACTGCATGTTGAATAGCCAAGATTGTTTTGAGTCTTAAGTCATTTTCAGTCCTCTATGGGCTTTGTTACTATAAGTGGATCAGTCTTAAAAAGCCCCTCTCAACTGTGGAATGCCGATAAACCACAGTGAAAAGTTCGGGCTAGTCTTTTCTTACAGGTGCTTAAACAATTGATTTTGAATACCGAATGTCTATAAATAACACTAGTGCCTCAATGAAAACATCAAACAAAATAGCTTTTCTCAGTGGTTGAACCAAAGCACAGCCAGACTTCCTTTCTTCATAGCAGTGATTTAAATATTTTTTTCACCAACATTTTATGTACGAACTAGTAACAGATTTGCATCGTCCTCGAAGACAAGCTTTAATTTTGAAACATGCAAAAAGATTAGACTTGTTTAAGCTCAATAGAAAATATGCTTCCAGAATCTGCACTTTGCCACGTTCCCACTACTTGAGGGCCAGTGTGCATAGAAACTATAATCCTATTTGCAGCAGAAGGGCTAAGGCCTATCTTAAGAGGTCTAGCTCGTAGCTGCGTGAAACAGTTTCCACAATGTGGCCCCAACTGGGCCAATCCTCTTACGCCACCAGCCCTATTGAACGATTCCAAATGGCTTTTAAGCACTCAGAGTCCTTCGTTACTTCACATAGAGTTTATGCATAGCGTTTATGCTGAGATTTTATAAGACAACCTGATCGTTTACGTGTTAATTAATGACAGTGTGAAATGCACACGTTGTCTCCACATATGTTGCAATCTAGCCCAGGTATGCGAATGAACATCCAGTACCATAAATCAGTCCTGGAAGAGCTCTTGTTTCGTTAACGTGAATGATCAGCCTTATATTCCTTGTTGATTGTTTTAATGTTTTAACAACGCAACCTTAGTTTATGCTTGTTGATCTGTTATTGATGATTCACTAATAAAATAACTCAATTTTGTTTCCACCAATGTTGGTAGATTCTCATCGAGTTCTGTGCGGGAGGTGCTGTAGATGCTGTTATGTTAGGTGAGTCCACTTGTTATATATTTTTTTACTAAAATGTTTCATCCATGATTTATTTAATCCAGGGGTCGGGAACCTTTTTGATGGACAGAGCCATAAATGCCCATTTTTTAAAAATAATTTCCCGTGAGAGCCATACCATTTAAAAAAAAACGATAGGTTTAATACAATTAAATGCATGTGTTTTAATTAAGACCAACGATTTTATGAGTGTACTAATGTATTCTTTTTAATAACGTTTTTAACGTCGCCAAAAGAGCTATATCTGGCTCACGAGCCATAGGTTCCCAACCCCTGATTTAATCCATATACATGTTCTATCTGTATTTTGTGTCCATTACCTTTTCAGAACTAGAGCGAGCCTTGACAGAGCCACAAATTAAGGTGGTGTGCCGACAGACTCTACAGGCCCTTGTCTACCTCCATGATATAAAAATCATCCACAGAGACCTTAAGGCTGGCAACATCCTGCTCACTCTAGATGGTGATGTTAAATTGGGTAAGGAAGGATCTGTAAAATCGTGTCCTGTCATCAAGGAGCGTGGTTTCATATAACAAATATTCTTGCAAAAGACCCACTTGAATTAATTACCGCATTTTCCGGACTATAAGTTGCTCCGGAGTACAAGTCGCACCAGCCATAAAATGCACAATAAAGAAGGAAAAAACATATATGTCGCACCGGCGTACAAGTCGCATTTTGGGGGCAACTTTATTTGACAAAATTCAACACCAAGAACAGACGTGAATAGGCAATAACAGGCTTAATGATACGGTATGCTAACGTTACATAAACACAAACGAGGAACTGAGAACGTGCCTGATGTAACATTTGAACAATTATTCAAATAACTATAACATAAATAACAAGTTTATCAAGCCATCCATGTTACTCCAAATCATTAAATCCATCGAAATCTTCATCCTTTGTGTCACTTATAAACAACGCCGCTGCCGACTGCGGAAGTACATGCGGCGCTGACGTCGGACTCATCGTTGGTTGAGGTTCCAATTATTCCACAGGCCTATATAACTATATATAAACTATATATCAAATAACTCTAACATAAATAACAATTTTATCAAACCATCCCTATCATTCCAAATCATTAAATCCATCGAAATCATTTTCCTCTCTGTCATTTATAAACAACTCCGCTGACTCCGGAAATCCGTGGATGGTGGAAGTGAGTGGACGTCAGACTCATCGTCAGTTGCAGTTCTAATTATTCCACAGGCTTAGCGCGCCCTCGTGCGGGTTAAAGTGAAAACTACTAGTAAGTAAGTAATGTGTTAATGATCAAGTAATAATGTGTTAATAATTTCACACATAAGGCGCTCCTGATTATAAGTCGCACCCCCGGCCGGCCAAACTATGAAAAAAACTGCAACTTTTAGTCCGGAAAATACGGAACCTACTTTTGCCCAAATAAAATGTCAGTAATGCTCTATTTTACTTACTGGTATGCATTCTTTTTAATTTGCAAAGGTAACATTTCTGAATTGATACTTCAATAATCTAGCAATGTAGACAGAACTGTTTTATGTAGAATTGTTTTATGTGCATGTGACACTAACCTACAGGTATTTTTTTCAGTTAAAGAGATTTAAATTCTGAAAATAGCACAATAATGCGCACCAAACATTCTCTATAGTGCTAGGTTACGCATGCTCATCTTTTATGATGATTGTACGTTCACATGACTCTTCTGGAGTCATTGTACTATTACCGTCATTTTTGTAAGCATTACCAAAGTCATTCCTCGAATAAAAATGATTCCCAGATATTTGTAACCATTATTCATATCATTTTATGAATCATAAAATAATTGTCAGGTGAGATTCTGCCTTTACGAAATAGCAAGTCTCAGATTCTACCAAGAAAATAAATGTTCATTTGGGCATTTTGTTTTGGTTGTATGATTTCATTTTGGTTTATCTAACTAATGTAGATTTCCTGTCATGAAGATCTTTTTTTTTTTTTTTTTTTTTTTTTTTTTTTTTTTTACATGTATTTCAGCTGACTTTGGTGTTTCTGCTCGAAACACCAAAACACTGCAGAGGAGAGACTCTTTCATTGGGACGCCATATTGGTGAGTGTAAAATAAGAAAATCTATGTATATATTTTGGGGGTTCTGGCAAAACAAATGCATGTAGTTATTTAAGGTACAGAAATGCTCTTATGTTACTACTTGTTCTGTTGCAGGATGGCCCCTGAAGTAGTCATGTGTGAGACATCTAAGGACCGTCCATACGACTACAAAGCTGATATCTGGTCACTCGGCGTTACCCTGATAGAGCTGGCGCAAATTGAGCCACCCAATCACGAGATGAACCCCATGAGAGTCCTTCTGAAAATTGCCAAGTCGGACCCTCCTACTCTGATGCAGCCATCACGTTGGTGGGTCTCAGCATTAAAACCTCATGGAAATTCTATCAATTCAAATTCTATTGTCTTGACATGTCAAGACTGTTCTACACTGTATAATTTTTATCACCAAATCTTCACTGTTCGTCCTGAATTGGTGATGTCCCGACAGTCTCCTCTGCAGTCCAAAAAAAAATAGTTTGACACCCCTGTTGCTGCTCATTTTCCATCTGTTTATTAGACACTGGAAAAACATGTAAATAATGTTGGCGTTTCAGTTGACCTTTCGTCGGACTAACAATTGTCTATTTTATCTTGACCCTTTCAGGTCTCCAGAATTCAATGATTTCCTAAAGCGTTGTCTGGACAAAAATGTGGACAACAGGTGGAGTGCCGCACAACTTTTGCAGGTGCCTCCAAATGAACGCTCTCAGAACTCTTTTCCATTTATCTCAATTAAAACTTGCTCACAGAAAATAAACAATAATCCTTGCACATAAATACACATAAGACGCAGAGAGGGCTTTTCTTTTTTCATTGGTTGACATTGTTTGCCTGGTTACAGCTACTGTACATGCTTAAAGAGATATGCAAGCCAATCAGCATGCGTTCATGCACACTGACATAGCAAAGACTTTTCTAATGCTGGTGCTTGAGAAGACGGCTTAAAGGGTTTTAAAAATATGGAATCACAGTTGCATTGAAGGGTTTGTGAGCCGTAAAAGGACAAGGTGGCAAGAAATTTACTTTGTAGTTATGTTAAAAGTTACATACGTTTCAGACCTGTGCAAAGGGGGATTAGAATAAAGTCAAGAATGAAGGCAATCATTTGTATATCAAACATTCAGTATTGGGTCATTCCATACTAACGGCACAAGGCTTCCCAGTTCAAGTCATGGGTTTTCCTGATTTATTTTATGTGAAATCTACAAACAGATTTAGGATATCATGCAAAATTGTATTGTTCTACTCTTAATAGATTTTATTCTATAGTTGTTTGAAATGTTAGTTATATCAAATTTATAGAATTTTTTTAATCTATTCAGGCAAAACTCACCACCTCACCTTTCTATTGCCACTGTCTCAAGAGTTGTTGTAGATGGAGAGGGGTGTACTATTCATCAAATTTAGCAAACCAAGTAAACCAACCAAACCAAAGTATTAACAGCAATGCTGGTGTAAAATATGTACTGCAACTACAATAATACCTATACTGTTTATTGGAAAAATAAATTTCAGTACGACACACTGTAAAGTTGCATAAGAGATGGATTTGCCAATGTGTGTTTCTTTTAATTTTGTTAATTTTTTTCTTTGTTTCTTGTCAGCATTCATTTGTTTCCAGTGTGACAGACAGCAAGCCTCTGAGAGAGATAATAGCTGAAGCCAAGGCTGAGGTGACTGAGGAGATTGAAGAGCACAAAGAGGAAGAGGAAGAAGAAGAAATTGAACCAAATATGGTATGCAAACCTTTAAACTGCATTCTTTTTTTTAGTATGAGCTGAAGGGTGCAGTGAAGCAATTGCAAATATGCTGTAAATTTTGTGCTGCCCAAAGGTGAAATTTATTTGCTCATGAATGGATGCATTATTAAACACGATCAATAAACAAGATTGTTTCATGTCAAGTTGGTTAAAAAAATAAGTGATTTTCTACCTTTGCTGCAGGGCCATAAACGTGCTCCCTCCGATGTGAGTGTTGCCAGTTCTGAGGATGAAAAGATTCCACTTTCTCCCACCATCTTGGAATCTGTTCCTGAGAAGGGTGAACCACGACCGGCCGGCACAACACCCAATGAGATTCCTGTCGCAAACCACGTATTGGTCACTAGCTTTGTGGAAGAGTCCACTACCCCTGCAGCCACAGAGCATGCAGAAAAGATGGAAGTAGAACCTGCCAAGGCCTTGTTGATCCCGCCTGCAAAGGAAATGGAGCAGCTTGAGATGCCTTCTGAAAACAAGAAAGAAGTTGACGCCGCTGAGGTTCCAGTCAATCCAGAAGGTACTGCAGAGATACCAAAAGATGATACTTCTCCAGAGAAAAGAATAATTACTGTGGAGGAATCAATCACACAAGCAGAAGAGGACTCAAACAGACAAGTTAAGGTGGCTTTACCAAGTCGGGATGAAGCTCTCTCAAAAGAGAAAGATGAAGCGAAGCCTATAGTAAAGAAGCATGCAGAAGATGAGAAGATTCTTCCAGACAAAGCTCAAGATGACAATTCCGACTCTGGTAGGAGCTCAACTGCAGATAATAGCAGTGTAGACCTGAATCTGTCCATCTCAAGCTTCTTGTCCAAAACAAAAGAGCCTGGATCAGTTTCCATTCAGGTACCACACAGCAATTATATTCACCTACTGTGTGTTATTCTAAGACTGTTGGGTGATCAAATGTTGTTTAAAAGTTGCAAACTGATATATGAAGCCCCAACTTTTTTTCTTGTCCTGTTTTCCCAGGAGACAAAGCGTCAGAAGAAGACATTGAAAAAGACACGCAAATTCATTGTGGACGGGGTGGAAGTCAGTGTGACTACATCAAAGATCATTACCGACAATGACACAAAGAATGAAGAAATGAGATTCCTGAGGTATAAATGTGTCCTCAGCTATTATTAATGGCCTGGAGAAGTACAATTTGCCTTCCCGACTAGACAAAACAAAAGTAATAATGTCTATCTGTTTTGCTCACTCCCTCCTCTCCTCGCTTTCTCCACTTTGCCAGACGCCAGGAACTAAGGGAGTTGCGTCTTCTGCAGAAGGAAGAGCAGAGGGCCCAGCAGCAGCTCAGCAATAAGCTGCACCAGCAGAAAGAGCAGATTTACCGCCGCTTTGAGCAAGAGACTACAGTGAGTTACTACAGTCTTGCCCAGCTCTGTCACGATTAATCATTCACACCATCGCTATATCCGCTTTGTTTTGGTGATCTTTTTTATGAGGTTTTTACAGCAGTGTTTCCCAACCTGTTTTCATCCATGCCACACCTTTTTCATTGGAACAAATCTCGAGGCCCATCACCTACGAAAATCTTTAAGTGTTACACCAGGTTCTATCTCAAAATTAGTTACGTTATGACGAAAGACGTTGTGAAAGTGCTGTATAAATAAAGTCCTGTTCCTACATATAGAGTTAAATAACAGATTTTTTTTATTGTATTTCTTTTTTTTCTAATAAAAGTGACAGATTTTTAAAAATACTTTAGACAGTGTAAGGAATAAACTACTGAAAGCGATTAAAATCCAAAAGAATTAACATGACTGTGTTTACTGTTTTAGACTAGCTCTATAAATATTGCGACATTCAGAACAAAGTCACGTTTAAAGACGACCTGCTGTTCTGGCAGCAGCTGAGTGGTTATCACAGTGAAGGTGTCACGACATGTCTGTGTAGTTAAAAAAAAAAAAAAAAAAAAAAGCACAATCTAGGTTCTCCCATCCAGCTACATGCTAGGATTTCCGTCAGTCCACAAACGCACCATAGCCGTCAGAGCGTCACCGTTATCAAAAGCACACACATAAATTGAATATGCGCCGATGCAGCACAATTACACCAACACAATATGAAATCTCACGCACGCGTGGTTAGCAAGTGGCTGACCAGGTCTTGCGCTAACTAACCAGTGGTTTGGCGATCCTGTTTACAATGCGCTCCGTAATTAATATTGGACAATTTCCCACGACACAGCCGAACCTCTCTCATGGCACACCAGTGTGTTGCGGCACACTGGTTGGGAAACACTGTTTTGCCGTATACAGTGTTGGACCCCTACCCTACGTATGTACTTGCGGATCGTCACCTGTGGGTTCACCCATTCATGCATTGTTTTCCACCAATAAATTTTCAATATTTATTTATTTATTTATTTATTTGTTCAAGGACATCTTATTCTCCCTATTGAACCCTGCCCTGTATCTTAAAATGTTGGGTATTATTCAACTCTCCAGCAACTTAATGTTTTAACGGTGGATCAAATGTCCAGGCACACAAGGTCGCGCAAATTCCCCGGCAAAGTCTATACATCCTCTGTCCCGCATGTCGAACGCTGGAACTTTCGAGTTTTCACACCCAGTCTTGGCCTGGTTTATAATTTGTAACTATGGTGGAAGACGTGTGGTTTGGTCACCTGAATTTGCTTATGATGTGTGCTTCCAGAGTAAGAAGCGTCAGTATGACCAGGAGGTAGAGAATCTAGAGCGGCAGCAAAAGCAGACCATCGAAAGGTTGGAACAAGAGCACACCAATCGACTGAGGGATGAAGCCAAACGCATCAAATCTGAGCAGGACAAAGAATCGTCCAAGTATCAGAACATGCTGAAAAACCGGAAAAAAGAGGTCAGTGCATTGTTTTGTTTTTGTTACTCTGCTGCAATTCTTGATTGTAGTTTTTACTTGTCATACACACGCCATGATCCAGTCCACGTGATATCCTTACCATTATTCAAACCCATACCAAATTCAAGATGAAGTAAAAGGGGTAAAAAAAAGTCTATTGTTAACCTGGAAATGGTAGACATTAGCGGGTGGAAACTGGTGAACATGGAAAGCAAAGGCAATCAAATTTTCACATCTATTTATGGCAGATGTGTTAACAACACGCTACTGTCAGATATTAATACATATTTTTTCCAAGTTTTCAAAATGATTTGTCTGATTGATGATATTAATCTGCAGAATTCTAATGAATTACACGTTTACAACGAGGGATGGGCGTGTACCAAAACCAGATATCATTATTGATACCATACTGGCTGTATTGTACATAAGGTATCGTACTCGCGACAGCAGCCGATACCAGTATCAGCTGACCTCTTGTGGTGGTTTTATGATTAGGAGCTAGAAATGAGAAGAATAGAAATTTGCCAGTTTTAAGGAATAGTGCTATATTGGGATGTATCGGTATTTCTTTAAAATAATCTGTCGTTGTTTTTAGGGGGGAAAGTTTATGTATTAAAAGTACGAATGGGGTCACTGATGGTCTAGGGGTGTGCGAGCAGTGTGATCGCGTCCCACTCAGGGACACTGTGGATGTGGGTGTGACTGGTTGTCTCTGTGTGTGCCCTTCGACTGACTGGAGACCAGTTCAGGATACCCCCCACCCCTTGGTGACTCTGAACGGGATACGCGGTGTTGAAATTGGATGGATGGAAGTACTAGTGGTATCTGTATTTGGGATTGTTATCTGTGACTAGTCTCAAGTGGTGAATAGTCCATGATGTTATCAGTCCGAAAAAAGTGGTCTTGAACAAAAAGTGGTCTTGAATATTTATGACATTATCTTGAGATATGAACAAAATTTCAAATTCACCTTGGTTTCCTTACTTTGGGAGGACCACATCAGTTGATGGAAGTAACGCGCTATTAAGCTGGTGTGCCAAATTACTACCAATAGACCCCCACGGAGGTACAGGGAAGAACAATACGTTAGGTACAGTCGTGTTTTGTGGTCACATTTTAGGTGTTTGCAGGTTATGAGGAGGGCAAATGTTTTTACTGTCTCTTTATAGACAGTACAATAATGAGAGAAATAGTTCTCATGAAAAACATTGGGGGGCCTGGAATGGATTACAATTTGTTTCAGTGGGAAAAGATGATTTGAGATATGCACTTGGTCATGAAATGATTTACACGCTCATCTAAATGCACCATTGGGACAGGGTATCAATCTAACCTTTTCATCAAAATATAAAAAAAAAAAATGAAAACAGCTAATGCAGTGTAATTGGAATAAACACTTTTGCTCCTTTTCTCACCCAGCTTTTGTGTTACTATTTTCCATTTACTACTCATAACTTCCCTTGCTGGACAAACAGGAAGTGAGACGCTCTCCAAAGCATGTGAGAAATGCTATTATGAAGCGTATTAAAGGGGATATTATTCAAGCACCTCCAGAGGGGGTAACGAGTGTGCAATTTGTGGTGGATTCTTATTTTCCGACCCTGTAGCTTCCCCGCAACTCTTGCATAAACTGTTTGCATGCCAAGTACTGTATAATGATGATACAGCTAGCGTTTTTCCTCCTTCAACCGTCCACTTGCACGTTTGCTCTGTCAGGGACAGTGGGGACCTGTGTGCGGTGCATAGTACAATGTGTTGGAGTGTAATATACAGTACTTTGATCCACAGGGAGTGGCCCATGTTATGATTCAGTCCTTTCAGTTGTCCTCCTGTACCCTGTGTAATGCTCCTGTACAGGATGTAAGTGAACTCACCTGTGTACATTTTGTTTTGAATGCATCCTCATTGGAACTGAGAATGCATTCAGATGGGATTGTTACCTTGCGCATCCACTAAACACCAAGCTTAAGATCACTTTTCAATTTGAATAAAGTAGATGAAATGTTTTTTTTAGGGTGGGCTGTCAATTTGTGAACCTCATATTAAAAAGTTAAGTATTTGTATTTATTGTGTATAATGTGAACCGTGTTGGCCAGAATATAGTGATTTATAAGCAGGTCATTGTTTTTATGTCAGTGTCATCAGATCAAACTGTCTGCTTTGTTCCTTGCTTTGTGTGTAAATAGACATTGTACCTTTATATTTGACAGAACCATCTCTCATTCGGACGTTGGTTTACTTTTACCTATTTTTTTCAACCATTTTCAACTCGACAGTTACATGAGGAACATGACAGTGTAAAGAAAAATATTGACTAAATTAGTTGTATAACTTCACATATAGGAGCAGGAGTTCCTTCAGAAGCAGCAGCAGGATCTTGACAGCGCTCTGAAGAAAATTATCCAGCACCACAAACATGAGCTGGCCACCATCGAGAGAGACTGCCTCAACCACAAGCAGCAGCTTCTTAGAGGTAATGACAAGTGTCACTTCTGTTTGCTTGTGTGGTTTTCGTGCCACAACCATATGCGAGAAGGAAGATCATGATTTTTCATAGTTGCCACATACCAACATTCAGTAGTACAATAGTCATTTCTTTTCTAAGTACATGTCATTTGTTTCCAAATAAAGGATAAAAAACTTTGAGTCCATAAGCACATATTTATTTACCGGTGTTAAAATTATACCAAATGTGCTCAAAATAGAGAATCAAACATGGAGAAAAACGCGGCTGGCCCACTTTATAATTTTACCCCTCGTCAAGAATGTGTGAGTGCTTTTTTTATCATTTGGACAGCAGGAGCTTTTCTCGCATTTATTGTGATCGCTGGCATTCAGCGTGACATTTTCTTCAAGTTAGATAAGCAGTAGTCCTTTTCTTTATGGAGAAAGGCGCCGTCCGCTCTCCTTCGATTAGTGAACATCTTGTTATTGCATACTAAACATGCATGGGACTTAGTATGCTCACAAAAATACTTTCTGAGAAAAAACATGCTGAACCAAGTCATGGGAGCCTGGTTGAGGATTACTTTCACAGGCAGCAAAAGTAACTTTACAGCTTCAAATCTCCTTGCACACAAGCACTTAAAGCCTTCATCCAGTTTGTATACCATTTGTTCTGTGCAAGTCACGTGGAACCTGGATTCCATCCCACTTAACTTCAGGTAAGAGCTGGGGTCCTTGACTGATCAGCTATCATTCACTGGACCACTTTTCTGCTATTCACTATTTCTGACTTACTGCATGTCATCTGACATCAGATACAATTTTACTCGTCTACAAAACTGCCAGTTTTGTCCTGTTGGTTTTTTTCTTTAACCTTTGCACATTTATGTCTGTCCGCACACAGCAAGGGAGGCTGCCATGTGGGAGCTGGAAGAGCGTCATCTGCAGGAGAAACACCAACTGTTCAAGCAGCAGCTGAAAGACCAATACTTCATGCAACGACATCAGCTGCTGAAAAGACACGAAAAGGTGTGCCTTATTGTCCTACTCGCACTCACGCACTCACTTTCCAAGTTATGCCTCCACATTTATTCGACAGTGGAACCTGAGACTATTTTATTTCCTCCCCTGCAGGAGATGGAGCAAATGCAGCGCTACAACCAGCGACTGATTGAAGAGATGAAGAACAAGCAGACTCAGGAAAGAGCCAGACTGCCAAAGATTCAACGCAGTGAGGCCAAAACCCGCATGGCCATGTTCAAGAAAAGTCTTCGCATCACCGGAGCTGTTGTCACACTGGAGCAAGAGAGAGAGAAGGTCAAACAGGTAATAGCAATGTGGACTAAACATAATTTTGACCAAAAGCCTCCAGCAAATTGCTATCACTCCTTTTTTTTCTTGTCTGGCTGAAATTGGTGAGCAACTGTGTACTCTGCATTATAGGCCCCCTTCGGATTCTCGTTTTTCCTTCGAAACTTTCATATCCTATTCGAGCAAGATGACCCGGAATCACCTCGCAGATCGTTCCGATTCTAGAAACACTGGAAGAGTGCCTCAATGCAACCTTTAAGCCCCCTTTCGCAAAGGTTACTCTTGACCGTTTACGAAAGGAAAAGACATACTGTATCTCACCTGGCCTGTGAATACTCTCATTCATCCGGATCAGTTCATTCTTAGGGCATGGAATCGATCGTAACCGGACTGTCAAATGGTTGCCCTAGAAGACGTTCCGCTTCTCATCTTAGCAACAGTTCGTGCTACAAGGCGGGGTTAGGACTAAACTGACCTGTGTTGTTGTCCGGGAAACTCAATTATTTATTCTCCAAGTTGAAGTTGCACCCTAACTATTCTTTTGGCATGAGCGAGACCCCTTTGTCTGTCAACAAGAGTCGTTGGGTGGAAACTCCTTTATTAATATTCCATTCAGAAGGTAGTGGAGCTGACTCAAGCCACCAAGAGACTGCTTTGTTGTTTGATAGAGGGAAAAACAAAGGTAGCTTTGGAATGGATGAAAGGATGGCATTGTATGTGGGGGGGATAGGTGGTGTCCTCCTTTCCATGTACAAGATTGTCATGATGGGGGGGGTGTACCATACAACAGCCATCTTTCTGTCTGTAAAATGTTCCATGGAAAGGACGGCTCTGAATTCTTTTCAGCAAACAACTCAAGGTCATTAGTACAGATATGGGAATGACACATGGGTTGAACTTAAAAGCCAATAAATGCAAGCCTTCACTGAGCACATTAATGGTGGATAGTGGACCGGGTATAATCACACCACGAAATCGTTGTGTCATCTGCTAATCAGGTCGGGAAATCTTCCAAATAAATGTCTCTCACCCAAACAAGTTTGCGACCCCTCCACTTCACTGTAGGGTGAATTGCGGAATGGCTCCCTCATAGGCGCAGAGGCAAGTCCCATAAAATATTTATGTGCCCAACATACAGCCCAACTACTTGCTATTAAAAAAAAAAATAAAAAAAAAGAAATTAAAAAGTCAATTTTCCATATAACGTGTAGTGTCTCTCTAAGTTTGCAGTTCAAGAAGAAAAGAGACAAAAGAACGAGCGACTCCACCAGCATCAGAAACATGAAAACCAGATGCGAGATTTACAGCTGCAATGTGACGGCAACATTCGAGAGCTGCAGCAGTTGCAAGTACGGCTTGTAAATGATTCTTTTCAGTGTTTTAACGCTATATCCATTGACACCTTTTATGTTCTGTATTCACAGAACGAGAAGTGCCATCTGCTGATTGAACATGAGACGCAGAAGCTGAAGGAGCTGGATGAGGAGCATAGCGTGGAGCTGAAAGAATGGCGAGAGAAGCTACGACCCAGAAAGAAGGTGGTAACACTTGGATAATCATTTAAATTAAAAAAGAGCATCTGTGAGCCCAAAGTCAGGCATTGAAAGATCCGATTTTATAACAATGCAAAATGCATCTTGAAAGGATTCACAGCACTTGAATTTTTCCACTTTGTCTTATATTGCACAATAATTCCAAAATGGAATGCATTTTCTTCCTTAAACCACTCATCATAATGAGAACCTGGAAAAAGGGTGGAGTTTTTTTTTGTTTGTTTGTTTTGTTTTGTTTTGTTTAGCTAAAAACAACATCCAGCTTTCGGCAGGCAGTCCTGAATTTTTTTCATTCATGAATAATGGAGGCCACTGTGGTTATTTACGCATGAGAACCTTTCTGTATCCTTCAGATGTATGCTTCAAGACATTCCTGTCTTGGCAATCAACAAACAAATTAGTTGACTTTATGCTTGGTTTGTGTTTGGACATGAACTATCGACTGTGGAAACTTACATGGACAGTTCGGGTGTGTGGGCCTTTAGAAATTACATCCAATCATCTGAATTCTGAATGAGATATAGTGCTCATTGAAAAAGTTAAACGCTGAGAAAAGTAAACTATTTATACTGACGATGAACTAATAAAAGTGGACGATACTTTTGAATTGTAGTCGAATGTGAGAAATGTGAGAAAAGTAAAGTGCTGAGAATAATTTCTGGATGTGTTGCATGACAGGCTGAATTCAAGCTAGAAAATTGAAAATATCTCACTTGGTGGGAATTATAGTTTCAAAAGGAATATTCATACATATACGCTTATTATTAATACATGTTCAACTGACAAGAAACAGAACAAACAAAATCCAAAGAGCAGCAAGGAGGGAAAATTAGACATTTTTTTCAAAGCAAATTATGATGTTGCATGTTGGTATGTATGTTAAATATAGTTCAACATTGTTGTTTTCCCTTGTGGCTCACAGGCCCTGGAAGAAGAGTTTGCCAGGAAGTTGCAGGAGCAGGAAATGTTTTTTAAGATGAGCGGAGAGTCCGAGTGCCTTAACCCCTCCGCACAGAGTCGCATTTCCAAGTTTTATCCAATCCCCAGCGTCCAGTCCACTGGTTTCTAGGCCAACCCCTGCTGTCCTTTCAGCAGTTGGACTAATGTGGCTGAGCCTGTGCCTTCCTCTCCTACTTGGGCCACCAGTAAAGGATGTACGAGGTTTACCCCTCTTTGAACACCTCTGTTTCCTGCAGCTATTTATATCGCATTTCTTGTAACGTTAATTGGAAACATTTTAGATGATCATAAGATTTTTGGTTATCGTAAATCAATGATGAATACGGTCAATCCTCGTATGCATCTCTGATTTAGAATCTTACTGTAGGTTGAGATGCAGCTGGGCTTAAGTACAGTAGTTCTACTAATTCAGCGCTTTGTGTTTTTCTCCCCGCCGCCCCCCGAATGCCTTTCTGTCTCAAGATGGGAGAATCAAGCTGTAAATGGCAGGTGGCATTTTTCTGTTATGCATAACAATGGAGAAGGTGTCAGAAGACATTATTATAGCCAGAATCGCACATTAAAACAAGATGACAGTTCTATTGAGAACGTCATATGTGGAATCCAATAAATGATAGCACCACTGTGTTTTAGCAATAAACCAGCATTTTATTCACCACTAAAACAGTTAGAATTTTCCCATTATGCAGTTATGGGTAAAAATGAACAGTATTCAGGGACAATGACGAAATCCATCCTTTTATTATTGTGTACATGCTAATCAACAAGAGCATTCATCTATGAGCTTAATTATTGTTTGTCATTTCTTAATCAGCTTCACCAAAAAAACATTTCTTTAGCAGGTGTCACGAGTCTGATTTGCTTAAATAGCCATAATGCTTTTGAAAGGTTAATTTGAGCTACAATGCATCCGATTTTTTTTTGTAATAAATTCATCCTCACTGCATAAATTGTCTGGATTAAAAGAAACAAAAGATGAGCTCTTTGCATGTTTGTTCGTGTTTTCGTGTTTGTGTTTTTGGTTTGCGAGGATGTTCACATCTAATGAAGTTCAAGCAAAATGGGGGCCTGACTTGTTTAGGCTTTCTTGAATTATCAACTCATTTCATGCTATCTTTCTATCAAGTGTTTCTGAAGGTATTTAATAGTAAGGCACAAAAACAAAGTGGAAAGCTGTGCACTTTTTTTACATGACATAACTAAGCAATATTTCGGGTAAATAAAACCGGCCACTTACTTGCTTCTCTCATTTTGTATCGTAGAACAACTTAAAGCTGTAATCGTGAAATTAAGTCTTGCGTAGTTATAATGACTTTGCTGTGATATCAATTTAATAATTCACATGAAAAATAATTCATTTTTAAAAATGTATAGTTTCTAGGTGTCCTCCGTCATGTAGATTTTCATTTTTCTGTAAATAAAGTTTCCTCTGTACGACAGCTGTGCTTAGTCTTGCTATGAGTTCTTTGAAAATGGCCATATATATTTTTTCCCACAAGCTGAAACCCAAAAGTAAACCCCAGCTTTGTAAAGTTGGTCCACTAAATTTTGTTTCAAGCTACATTCAACTGCACATAAGTACAAAATATATACACTGAATATAATAACAGCAGTTGGTTTGATTGTACGCGTGTCCAAGTCTAGTCACACTTGTGAATTAACAATAAAAGCTTCGGCTATTGGTTTAAAATTCATTTTCAATACGATCCCTGATAGCGAAGCAGATACAGTAATGAAAAAATATTGCATACATTTACTCTTGTAAAACGAACAATTGTGCATCACACCTTCATCCACATAGTCATGTGGCTCAGACACCAGTATGCCTCTTTGACCTCCTTGAAACTCCTGAGTAGTCACCTGAAAAAGTAAGACATTGTTCAGTTTATATCAAATCAAGTTTTTTAGAGAGAGATAAAAACGTTAATAGTGCTAATAAATAAAACCAACATTGTGAGAAACATTAGGATCATAAAGTTATAAAATTTACTAAAGTATATTTAAAAAATGAATTTGATGACTCAGAAAGTCAGATGAAACTACAGTAAATCGACACTTAGTACGTAAATATTGGAGAAGGATTGTACAGTATGTCACGCATTATTGGTGTATGAGGTTCACTAAGGTCAAAACCCAGCCATGATAGTACAAGGAACTGAAAAATTGAGGTGCCAACCATCAAGCTGACCACTCACCGTTTTCTCCCTTGGGCCCTTGTTGCCCTGGATATCCACGGTCACCTGCATCCATACAGACAAAATGATTTATGGTGACGGTTAGGATGGATGGATGGATGGATGGATGGATGGATGGATGGATGGATGGATGGATGGATGGATGGATTTGGAGGGAGGGAGGGAGGGAGGGAGGGAGGGAGGGAGGGAGGGATGGATGGATTTGGAGGGAGGGAGGGAGGGAGGGATCTTAACCCATTTGATTTGGGGGCTCTGGACTGGTCTGCAGTCGTTCCCAGGACATGTGAAATACAATCATTCATTCATCTTCTAAACCGCTTATCCTCACAATCGTCACAGGTATGTTGGAGCCTACATCTTCTAAACTGCTTATCCTCACAATGGTCACAGGTATGTTGGAGCCTACACCAGCTGATCATCTTTGGCCGCTAGGCGGCGTACACCATGAACGGTTCACCGGGCAATCATTCACACTCAAAATCACACTTCTGGACAGTTTGGAGTGGTCATTTGGTCAAAGCCAGAATCTGAACTGTGAGACAGACATGCTAACGAATACCTCACAGTGCCACAAACGATAAAATCAGAATTCCGAATGGTAGCCAATATCAAAGTAGAGTATCGTTATTTTGAAAGTGTACCTCTGTCTCCTTTTGGGCCTGGGAATCCTATTTCCCCTTTTTGTCCTGGTCTCCCTGGTGCTCCGACAATGGCACCGTTTGCTGTGGGAGAAATGTGGAATTGTCATCTTGCACTTAACCTCATTCAGCTGTTTTTTTTTTCTTTTCTACAATTAGATTCGCAATGTTTTGAAAAGTCAAAAGTCCTTTACTTCTGATAAATTCCACTAAATCAGTGACGTTTGCTTGGGAGCCAAACACTCGGCTGTATCCAGGAGCTCCTGGAGGCCCTGGAAGTCCTGGTGGCCCTTGAACACTGTGTTCGTAGTTGTTCCATCTTCTGTCACCAATTAAACCACGTGCTAGAAAAACATTGAATTGTAAAATGTCAATGTTTGCTTTCCAGTGTTTGTGTAACACGTCCCATTGATTGTCATGTGATTGCTTACATTGGAGGTATTCCACAAGATGTGTGTAATTTCCACTCGAACCGAACCCTTGACTTTGACCTGAAGGACCAGGAGGGCCTGGAGGTCCTTGGTGGATATGACTGCTGTACTCTCTGATGATGTCACGTAACACACCGTGAGCTATAAATGAGATAAATGGTTGTTTAGTTCATAGTGCTGATCAAATCTTCAATAATAATTGTATTACTTTGAAGAAAAGCTTGCTGAATCTGCAAAGCTGTAGTTCCATTGTACTTTATTGCTTAGTAAGGATTTGCATCAAATTCATATGGACAGGTGCTCTTTTTGAGCGTATTTTATGAACACTTTTCATAAACTGCCGGCCGTTCTATTCACCACGGGAGTTCTCCTCGATCGTCATGGCGGCTGTTTACATCCCACCACACGCACGTGCGAGTGAAGCCACGCAGATGCTGGCTGACCAGGTAACAGACATGGAGAAACTTCTACCAAACTCACTAATCATTGTTCTGGGTGATCTTAACAGGGCGAACCTCGCACACGAACTCCCCAGATACAGACAGCACGTAACGTGTCCCACCAGAGGGGCACAGACTCTGGACCACTGCTACACCGTGATCAAGGATGCATACCACTCTGCGGCTCGTGCAGCTTTAGGACTCTCGGACCACTGTCTAGTTCATCTGATCCCGGCCTACAGGCAGAAACTAAAAACTTCTAAGCCTGTGGTGAGGACTGTGAGGAAGTGGACAGTGGAGTCAAGGCAGGACCTCCAAGCCTGCTTTGACTGCACCGATTGGGGAGCTTTCGAAGCTGCAACTTCAGACTTGCATGAACTCACTGACACTGTCACATCATACATCAGTTTTTGTGAGGATCTGTGTGTGCAGACTAAGACCTTCTGCACGTACAACAACGACAAACCTTGGTTTACACCGAACCTCAGGAGGCTGCGCAAAGTCAAGGAGGAGGCCTACAGGAGCGGCGACCGCGACCTGTTCAGGCAGACCAGAAACACACTGAACCGAGAGGTCAGGAAAGCCAAGAGGTTGTACGGGGAGAACCTGAAGAGACACCTCTCTGCCAATCCTGATCCCTCAACAGTGTGGAAAGGTCTGCAGAGCATCACGGGCTACAAGAAACGAACCCCCCGTCCTGTGGAGAGCCCAAGGCTTGCTAACCAGCTGAATAAGTTCTACTGCAGGTTTGATCGGTCCTCCCACACAACGGGACTTCCTGCAGCACAATCTACATACTCACCTCTCCCCACAACTGCTCTGTCCACACCTCTATCATCGTTGTCACCCACTCTCTCTCTTGCAGAGGCCGCACCCGCACTCCAGGTCCGCGAGGAGGAAGTGCGCCAGATGTTCCGGAGACAAAAGACCAGGAAGGCACCGGGCCCAGACGGCGTGTCACCTTCCTGCTTGAAAGTCTGCGCTGAACAGCTGGCGCCCACCTTTGCACGGATCTTCAACCGTTCTCTGGAGCTGTGTGAGGTGCCCTCGTGCTTCAAGAGCTCCACCATCGTTCCAGTGGCCAAGAAGCCCGCCATCACAGGTTTGAATGACTATAGACCCGTCGCACTGACATCTGTGGTCATGAAATCTTTCGAGAGGTTAGTGCTGAACCACCTGAAGGAGGTCACGGGCCCCCTGCTTGACCCCCTCCAGTTTGCCTACCGGGCAAACAGGTCAGTGGATGATGCGGTCAACATGGGACTGCACTACATCCTGCACCACCTGGACACCCCAGGAACGTACGCCAGGATCCTGTTCGTGGACTTCAGCTCGGCGTTCAACACCATCGCTCCTGACATCCTCCAACAGAAGCTCATCCAGCTTGCGGTGCCTGCCCCCACCTGTCAGTGGATCACCAGCTTCCTGACCGACAGGAGACAGCGTGTGAGGCTGGGGGGCATCACATCTGACACCCGGACCACCAATACTGGAGCCCCTCAGGGGTGCGTCCTCTCCCCACTGCTCTTCTCTCTCTACACCAATGATTTCTCCTCAGATGACTCTCCTGTGAAGCTCCTGAAGTATGCAGACGACACCACTCTCATCGGACTGATCCAGGACGGTGATGAGACTGCGTACAGACAGGAGGTGGAGCGGCTGGTCCACTGGTGCAACCAAAACCATCTGGAGCTGAACCCGCTCAAGACCGTGGAGATGACAGTGGATTTCAGGCGAGACCCTTCACCACTTTTAACCCCTCACTATCCGCAAGTAATACTATTCTCTCCACAGACACCTTCAAGTTCCTGGGAACCACAATCTCTCGGGACCTGAAATGGACCGGCCACATAGACTCTGTCCGGAAGAAGGCCCAGCAGAGGCTGTACTTCCTGAGACAGCTCAAGAAGTTCAACCTGCCGCGAGAGCTTCTGAAGACTTTCTACACTGCCATCATCCAGTCTGTCCTCTGCACCTCCATCACTGTCTGGTTTGGATCAGCCTCCAAACAAGACAAGCACAGACTGCAACGGACAATCAGGACTGCAGAAAAGATCATTGGAATCAACCTCCCATCTATCCAAGACTTGTACCTGTCCAGGACCAGGAAACGTGCAAGGAACATCTCTACAGACCCTTCTCACCCAGGTTGCAGTCTGTTTGAACTACTCCCCTCCGGACGGCGTTATAGAGCTCGGTACGCCAAAACCAGCAGACACCGAGACAGCTTCTTCCCCCGGGCTGTTGCTCTGATGAACTCACACCACTCATAGAGTCTCAGAGGCATTACTGTGCAATAACATCCTGCTCTTCACACCTTTTGAATTTGTCTACACTGTTTTTTGCCATTATTCACATGTCCTGAGTGTTGTTAGTCACCTATATGTTGAACAGAGGGTGTGTTTTACCGAAGTCAAATTCCTTGTTTGGCACGCTCAAACATGGCGAATAAAAACTCTTGAATCTTGAATCTTGAATCTTGTATTTTGTTTAGAGCAGGAAGCATTGTCAGAATCCACTTACATCTTATGTATTCCACTAGATCTGTTGCGTTTCCTTGAGAACCATACCAACGGGTGGACCCTGGAGGTCCTGGAGGTCCAGGTGGTCCTCTTAGTCCTTGCCCAGAACGGCCATATTGATCTCTTCCAGAGTCATAGAGCAGACCTTGGGCTGAGGATGACATGTCCAGAGGGTTTAACACAGCATCCCTGAATGTAATGCTGCAGTTCCCAGCCATTTCTACGACAATTTGTCTGGAGGATCAATATTTCCAAGAGTCAAAGTCAAAAAAGATTTTGGTTCAAAGAAGCCCCATGGTTCAGAGTCAGATATGATCCAAACATCTGTTTGTCCCATAGCTTATGTTTAACGTCCTCAAGTTTGATGAACATCTCAGAGTAAAATAGCCTTGTAATTTAACATCTAAATTTGAGGGCAATCTGAGCAGATATGTACTCACATTTGATGTACTCCACAATATCCACAGCATTATCTTGAGAACCAAACCACTGGCTGTATCCAGGAGGACCGGGAGGTCCCGGAGGCCCTTGGACAGCACCACCTTGGACAACATCTCGAAGCAGGCCATGGGCTACATGTAGACAGAGGTGATGAGGACAAGAGACATCAAAATAATTCCACTGTAGCACATGTGTCTTTCTTGTTTACCACCTACATTTGATGTAATCTGTGATTCCCACAGCCATACTGGAGTAGTCTCCAGTAGTATCCACGTGCCAATTCCTACCACCAGATACACCCGAATCTCCCTTTTCTCCTGGGGGTCCAGGAGGACCAGGTGGACCAGGAATGCCAAACATACCTCCTCTTGTCCTACCACCTTAAGACAGTTCCCAAATATTATCACATCGTCCACAGAGCCAGTTTCAAATGGAAGAACAAATGCTTAACAAAGAACTCTTGACTAACATTTTGTACCAGAAATGTTTTGTACTCACTGCTGACATATTCCCGTCTATCTGCTGTGATCGTCTCGCCGTTCGCACCACCAATGTAGGTAAGTTCAGTGCTTGTCCCAGGTGGACCCATGGGTCCAGGGGGCCCTGGTGGACCTGGAGTACCTCTACCGGCAATACCTTTAAAATAACAAAGTCGTATAACAGTGTTGATTTAGTATCTAATAGAATTATTTATCTATGAGAGTGATGATATTCTTTTTTCACACTCACTTTGCAAATATTCACGAACATCTGAGCTCAAGTAGTTCCCAGTTCCTGATGCTCCAGGAGGTCCAGGGGGACCTGGCACACCAGGTGGCCCCTGGGGTCCAACAGTACCTGATTGGGCATTAAAAATAAATCTCCATTAGTATAAGACAATTTGATTGGATAAATGCCATAAATAAATGTTGTCACTTACTCGAGAAGCCATTTCCTTGTCCAGATGCACCAAACATGCCCCTCTCTGATGTCAGACAGACTCATGGTTAGACATACTGATGTTATCAAATCATAACGCTTAAATATTGTGAGACCAGCTTTAAGAAAAAGAGGACCAACAGCCAACCATTAGTAAAGTTGCTACTGTGGACATGTCTTTGTTTGTCATTTAGTTATCATTTTATAGTACTAACTTTTCTTCTATTTCCCTGATACTTTTCGGTTTGTTTATTTGCTTGGTTTTTTCATGTTTTAAGGAGTTGTAAGGAGGAGTAAGGAGGTTTTCTCAAATTAATTTGTGGTTTTGCGTAATACTAATGCCAATGGAAGAAGATTTTATTGTACCTTTCATCAAACTGATGACACGTTCAGCCACTTCCTGCATGCTAAATCTATAACTTCCTTGACCTGGTGCTCCAGGGGGCCCTGGTGGACCAGGTGGACCAGCAACATACCTTCTCACCTCTTCTCCTGCAAACAAATTCACGCACATATTGTGCTGTCAAGCATGTTTTCGACAAATTTGGAATCTTTGAGCAGTTTCATAAGACCTACGCTGTAAAAGGGCAATGAGGTCATCGACAGACATGGAGCCACTTTGAACACCCAGACCAAGCGAGCCAGAAGTCCCACCATATCCTCTGCCCTGACCTGGATTATTGGACTATACTTTAGTTTGAACAGTTTAACCACACAGATCACATGTTACGTATTATATTCTGTCAATGGAGTGGGACTTTTAATTAATAGCATCTAGAATAAAAAATGACTGCATTTCTACAACCAACAAATGTGCTGTTGATACGATGTCAACTGCTTTGTGATCTTTAGTAGAACATCACTTCATCGCATACTAAAAGCAGACTTCTGCTATGGCATCTCTTTTGTGTAGTATTGCTCAGTACAGTGCTTGGCAATGAAGCAGGAGATCAGAACATTCTTTCCCACCAATACTAATATTCAAAAAAATAACAAAACAACAGTGACCCATCCTTACTCTGCATGTAGGCAATGACTCGGTTTGCTACATCATCTACCATCACGGCACCTGAAGCCGCTGAGACCCCTGGAGGCCCTGGAGGTCCCGGAGGCCCCACCAAATACTGCTTAAGGTTTCCACCTAGATTTCAAAACAGTTTTGTTGAATTCGTCATTAATCACAATGGATTAATAGAGTGACATTGGAAATAAATAAACAACATCTCACTCTGAATGTACTCTGCAATGTACTGGCCCATTTCACTTGATCCTGATGCACTCCAACCTCTTCCAGGTGGACCAGGTGGTCCAGGAGGTCCAGGTAATCCTCGTCTTGATGAGCCCCCTTGTACAAATGCATTAACAATTTTACTGAAATTCACCAAAAAAATGCTTCCGGTATACTGTAGCTGTCCCAGTGCCACTTCCAGTGCAGGCATTTTCAGATGGGCTCGTACTACATCACTTTATTGGACACCACCAGACATTGTTGCCATCAGCAAACTTTAAAAATTTGTTCCACTTTCCAAAAGCGCCACTTTTAAATTCCATACATCACAACAGAGGTGTTTTTTGTCAAAATTAGAAGTATATGGCAAAGCATGGAGCATTTAGTTATTATCTCACTTGTGTGGTGTATTGTCCATTGTATGCACTTTGTCCTCACTAGCAAGAATGGAACCAATCACGGCTCAGCTTCAGAAAACTGGATAAAAATTTATGGATTTCACCTCTTTAATTCATATTTCATAAACGAAACAGTAATCACAACACTGGGTTTAGACTAGTTGGGCTGCACAGAACTTATTATTCCAAATAAAATTTACGAGTTCACTATCTCTTTAAGGTTTAGGATGAGAGAGAGAGAGAGAGAGAGAGAGAGAGAGAGAGAGAGAGAGAGAGAGAGAGAGAGAGAGAGAGAGAGAGAGAGAGAGAGAGAGACGCTTACAAATGTTGCCCATCTGAACTACCTTCTTGTTTTTCTCAATCAGCATACTGTACAAAGTAATATACCTATTCTTTCATGTGATGCAACTGAGGACATGATTCTGTAAGGGATTGGTAATGATACATAACCATACTTTTCATATTAAACATGCATTACAATAATCTTACCAAGGGAGACTCCAGAGAATCCTGAACCACCTGTAAGAAATGCACAAATGTTTTAGTTTTGGCTATCTCTTAGTGTTGCTTTGAAACCCAAATCCAATATAGCAGTGCTTATGCCAAGTACTATCTCAAATAATATTTGGCTTTCCAACTGCCCCAACAATAGCTACATAGATTCAAATAATGTATTGTAATTGTAATTACTGTGTGAAAATTAAACAAAGCTTTAAAAACAGCTCTCAAATATTAAATCCAACTGTACTGTATTTAAAAGTTAAAAACAGCAAAATTGTACTTCACAAGTGTACTGTAAAATCTTAAAAAGTGTTTGGGGATGCCTTGACATAGGAGTTAAAATCATTGTATAATCACATTCTTAATCACTCAAATTGTCTTTCCTCACTGAAATGAATAGAAATGCCACCACACAGCTTGTCAACGCAAAAATATTGGCTGAATTATGAATTGCATCTTGAGAAACTTGAAATGTCACTCATATGTCAAGGCACCACTGTACAAACCTGACTTTTAATACCTGATCCGCCTGGAATTCCTGCCAACCCTGGCTGACCTGGTTCTCCTGAAACAAATAGAAGGGAAGATGTATTTATTACATTCTACGTGTGCGTGTGTGTGCGTGTGTGTGTGTGCGTGTGTGTGTGTGTGCGTGTGTGTGCGCGTGCGTATGCATGTATGTATGCGTGTGTGTGTGCATGAGTGCGTGCGTGCGTGTGCGTATGTATGTATGTATGTATGTATATTATTTTTATTTTATTTTATTTTTTTAAAGAGGGAACGTAACATTGGTACAATAGGCATGTTCATCTTCGTACCTTGGTAACCTCTGAGTCCTCGCTCACCTAATGATGATGATAAGAAATACATTGTTACAAACAAATCAAAGTATCCTATTCCGGTATAACAAACAGGCATTCATTAATTCCACAAAGAGCTTTCATCTATTAACAATGGTTCAATAACAAACTTTGGAAAAAATTTCAGAAAAAAAAAATTCCCCAGGCAGTACAGTTTGGTTTAGTGTCGAAAGTTAAAAAGGTACAGAGAATGTACCATCACTGTTTCATTGGCTTTACCAACACAGTATTGTAATACATTAATGAACAATAATGGCAGGATGGAGCTAGTTTCTAATGCTGTCCACTAATTGGGTGTCATTGACTTTTACTTTTAATGGTCACAACAGAATTGAAATAAGAAGAACCCCATAATATAACAATTTAAAAATGATTTTGGGCTACATCAGGACACAGAATTGTTAACTGAACTGTACAGCTTGTTAGGATTATGGCTTGATTTTCAAGTGTACCCTGTGGGCCCTGGGGTCCAGGAGGTCCTGGTGGTCCTGGAGGTCCAGCAAAGAAGGTTCCTGAGGCAAAAGGGGGGGTGGCTTAGAAAATCACATCTGAATAGGACATAGATAGATAGATAGATAGATAGATAGATAGATAGATAGATAGATAGATAGATAGATAGATAGATAGATAGATAGATAGATAGATAGATAGATAGATAGATAGATAGATAGATAGATAGATAGATAGATAAAAACTTCACCAACCAGATGAAGGTTCAAAGTTGCCAGGCTCTCCTTTTGGCCCTGCAGGTCCAGGTACTCCAATACCTGTTGGCCCCATTTATCGTCAATAACTAATACAAAATAATGTAAGTAATGTATAAATGTTGATGTTCCTGTACCTGGCTCTCCAGGTGGACCTCTACGCCCAGTAGGACCTTCTCTTCTCTCACCTATTGTGACAAAAGAGAGGAACCGTCATCAATATAGATTCTACATTGCTTGTGAATACTCAGAGTGGGCTATTAGTTGTGTGCACGAATAAGTAGTAATTCATTGTCTTGTTTTGTTGGGCAATTAATTTAGATTATCGATTCAATATTTTGTTCACTCAGATGAGATGGGGTGATCATTCCGTGTCAAAATCGCCAAAGATTTCAATGAGTTTTATTGAATGTAACCATATACAAAGACTGACTATTGTAAAGCTAAACCCACAACAATTCAATAGTTAGAGCAAAACAAGTGCAAAGCATCTTCTTAATAATGTTTTCAAATAAATGAACACAAGTCAACATTAACATTTTAAGCAAAGTATTGTGTTGATAAAGCGCAAGATAACTCTTCTGCTAATACTAATAGAGCAATTTTTATTTATTCCCCCATCCCCAACCCTACCCCAGGAAATGACGGTTCCACTCAGAAGTTGTTCGCCGACCTTGCCATGAGTGACAAGTCCAGGCCCTACATAGTATACGTACGTATATACGATGATAGAGTATATAATATAGTGGAAAAGTCAGACTGTGCTTGACCATGATAGTGGAAAAATAATGTAGAATGAATATTTCTGACTGAGCATCATAAGGTGATGCTTTAAGAAGATTTTGGACCTTTTTACTATTATATAAGTAAAATAAGTTTGTATGGAATGGTGACAGGAAGTTTTATTGTGCTATTATTTATGCTATCACCAAATAAATTAAATCTTTCTAAATTGTAACTACAATTTTAGGGGTATTAAACTTATGAGGTTCCGAACCTACCAGGAGCACCTGGGGCTCCAGGAGGCCCTGGAGGTCCCGGTGGGCCCCTAAGTCCAGCCGATGATGACAGAGCTGTTTGAAAAGAGTCACGGGGGTTGGTTATACATATGAATGTAACATTTTAATATTGATACAGGCTTTGAGTGACACTAGAACCGAAGAAACAGGTGCGGTACTTACTACCGGTTCGTGTTGAACTGATAGTTTCTGATCTTGAGACGCTGACGCCAGCTTCTCCTCTCTCACCTCTGTCACCTTTCTCTCCACGGTCTCCTTTTGGACCTTGAAGATTACATCACATTAGTGTTATAGCAGTGATGATAGTATATTGTACAGTGATTATCTTCTTCTTCCTGTTATCTGTCATGACTTAAAACCACTTAATAAGCAAAATATTTCAAAGACTTATTATACCAGGATTTCCATTTGGACCCATGGGACCAGACAAACCAGGAACTCCAGTGGGACCTGGAGGTCCAGTTGGTCCTGGTGGTCCCGGGATCGCCACCGTACTGGAGCCAGCTAGAAACAAATGAATGAATTTAGTCATTTTGTAAATTAATTCCTCCTTCTGTTTGCAATGTAATAAGTACAGTAGTCCTACCTGCAGAAATGACTTGACCAGCTGCACCCCTTTCACCTGAAAGACAGATTTGAGATTTTCTTTATTAGAAGCATATTTTACATTCAAACAATTAAATATGCAAAATGGGCAGCATAACTTCAATTTATAGAGCCATTCTATATTTAAGTATATTGAAGTTTTATAATGATGCCTGACTAACACATTCACACACTTTGTATAACAGCGTCTGTATTTTTTCATAGTAAGAAAGTAAACCCCTCACTCACACTCAATGATACACTATAAGGAGTGATCGCTTTTGTCTTTTACCTTTTGCACCAGGCTGTCCTGGTATTCCAGGAACACCTGCAGAAATGGGTTCATATATTCAATTTAAAAAAAAAAAAAAAAAAACGGTTTCGCAAATCCATCATCTTTATTACTCGGAGAGACTTTTGCTGTCCAAACAACTCAAGGATGCCGAAGTGGAGAGATCAAAATGTTCCGTTGTTTGATGCATCAAGCCACACAACTCATTGCACCGTCCCCCAGCATCAGAGCATCAAAGAAGTGCCTGGTTAAATTTCATTTTTCAAGCAGTGTTCCCACATCTGTGGGCAAAGTCCTGCTTGTTCAAGGACGAGTGTTTCAGAAACCTTTTGTCAGTATCGAGAAGGATTAGCCGAAATACTTTGTTTCGTCGATGGTTCAGTTCTATGGAAACGACGGACACAGTAAAGCGGTAAGCTTGAGATGACACAAAAATAATAAACTGTATTTCACTTTCATATTATTGCGTGTCTATGATGCACTCGTTTCCATAGCATTAGCGTCAGTCTTTCTGCTGATTTAAGAGCTGTGCGCTCTATGTTTTCACTTCTTGTGGGTGTATTTTGAGTAGTTGTAATGTGTTAAATGCATTTGTTAGCTTCTCGCTAACGCTAGCAATAGCTTACTGGTTAACTTGACTGCAATGCCTGTTTACAAGACGTGTTCATAAACATTGTGAGGGGATTTATTTTGTTGCGTGTTATGTATGTATGGACAAGTCTTCTACCGTTGACATCTTTTATCCAATCAAAAAGTTTGCAGTGCAAGTAAGGGCTACCTAAAAAAAACTACAAATATGACGACCGTAACGGGAGGAGCACATCTTGCTGCCTGGAGGGAGTGGGGTGTGAAGTCTCTCATTTGCATTTAAAGAGACCGTACCTCAGAACAAGTATAAAAGGGGGACTTGTGATGCTAAACGAGGAATTCAGACAAAAGCATTGCTGTTCCACTTTATATAGACCACAACTGAATGAGTAAGACGTAAAACGGAATAATTTATCAACGTAATACATAAGCTTTCAGATAATTTGTTTTTTGCTCACCTGCAGTTCCCTTAGAGCCCTTTTGTCCCTCTTTTCCAGGTTCACCTTAATGATCAGTCAAAACAAGTTCTTTTGTTTAGCCTTACATGTTGACATTGACATTATTCTCATATATTGAATCACAGTCAAATGATTTTAGTTGGCATAAATGACATCCCTACGCCATCCAAGCGGAGCTAAATGGACATTAGTAGGTATTTTAAAAAGACAATTGACAGTGTCCATGTTCTTGGAGGAAATTCACATTCTTAGAAACATACCTGATGGGCCACTCGGTCCCCTCTGTCCCAAGCCTCCTTTGGTTCCTGGTAAGCCTGGTGTTCCTAATGTGTAAATTCACAGAAAACAAAGTCGTCTTTAGCTTGACAGTAAACTTTACTCATCAAATACTGTTGTTAGTAAGTATAGGTTCAGTAGGTTCATTTGCAAGTACTACATAAAATGAAGGCTATAGAATTCCTTAAAGGGAACCTTTTTGTCCTGGATATCCACTATCACCCTGGGAACCCTTGAGACCAGGAGCACCTGCAGACATTCAATATTCTGATGAATATTCGGTCTGAATCGCAGATTTTATACAACTGAACGATCAATCAATCAATCAATCAATCAATCAATCAATCAAATGATTGATTGCCTTCCTGTGACACCACGCTTATCATTGCTCATCCTGCACATATAGCATATGTATTCCAAATCACTGATGAATTAATGATGATGTGCGCTACACCTCAGAAATAAAAGTGTTGACTTTTCCATTTGAGTTTTTTTTATCATTATTTATTTTTCTTCACTGTGGGTCAATCATTAAACATTGACATTTACAGTACCCCCTACCTCTCTGTCCCACTTGTCCAGGAGCACCAACGGGTCCCGAATTGCCTGGCCAAGTTGGGTTTCAATATTAAAAAACAAACACTTTATAACATCAAACTTTATAAAGATTCGGCCTTGCTTACCTTTCTCTCCTTTCGAGCCAAAACCTGGAGGCCCTGCTTCTCCGCGAGGGCCCAGCAGCCCGTCCAAGCCCTTCTGACCTGGAAATCCCTGAGGACCTGGATCACCTATTCATACAGAATACTTTCGATACTTGGTGGGTAAACCAAACAGCGTGTGCTAATTATGTTCCAATCGAGGATGAATCGTGTGTTTGTTTTTTGTTTTTTTAAATAAGGAGAACATTTGGGATTAGGGTTACTTCATTACTACACAGCACACATGAAAATTACCTGTGTTTCCCTTTGGACCCCTGGGCCCTTCTGTTCCTGGGTTGCCCGCTCGTCCAGAAGGACCTGAAGAATAACAAAATGTATTTAATGCATGCTCACCGTTCACTTTTTAACTTTGGCATGTTAATATTCTAACACAACCATCACCCTGTAACAAGAGAATGGATGACCATGACATAACTAATTTATTCTGTGCTTTCAATTCAGGAAGGACTGTGCCTCCAATTCTTACCTGGTAGGCCAGGAAACCCAGGATCACCTACAAGAAATAAGATGTTTATATCTTGCATGTTTTTCCTGTAACATCATGACTGCACAAATATTTTGATTGATTGAATGTTCACCTTGAAGCCCAAGAACACCCGGATCACCTATGAGGAGACAATGTGAGTCATGATGCATGTAAAAATAATTATATAAAAATTGTCAATATATATTTTTTTAGTTTTGCAAACACACCTTTCATTCCAGGGTCTCCTTTAGCTCCTTTCAGCGAGTCTAAAAAAAAAAATGTTTTAATTCATCTCATACCATCGATGACCATCATCTGAACATATCTACTGCACATATATCAAGTATTTCCAACCTCTTAAACCATCAGAGCGTAATTCGGCTCTGACCAACTGCTGGACAGTTCTTTGCAAATCCTCTCCTGATCCACGTGCTGCACCCCCTCTTGCAGTCCCTAAACCAATTCCGTTATCAGAGTGAGTCAGTGTGGAACCAGAATAACTCCTGTCGGAGTATTTAGAATCCAGCGGATCAGCAATGTTGATGGCAGAGGAGCCGGAGAGACGACTTGTCCTCGCTGACGTAGTGCCGGTGATGGCTTCTACAGCTTCAACTCGCTTCCTGAGACGTTTCACTTCCTCACCTGAGAGGCCAGAGACATTAATGAGACACACTGGCACTTTCTATGAAATCGATGTGGGTGTATAATTAGATGCAAGTCTTTTGTTACTCAAAGCGATGAGCCCGAAGAGGAGACCAAGAAGAAGGAGCAGGCCGAGCAGGCTACCCAGCAGCCACTTCCACCAACTGCAGCGACAGCAGCGGCTCAGGCCAAAACATGAGCCGTCATTGCATATGTCTGATGAGTAAAAATCAGGTTAAAAAATGTAAGCGCCGCCTTTTAAGATTCAAGATTCAAGAGTTTTTATTCGCCATGTTTGAGGGTGCCAAACAAGGAATTTGACTTCGGTACATCACAGCCTCTGTTCAACATTTAGGTGACTAACAACGCTCAGGACATGTGAAAAATGACAAATATTCTATTATTAAATCTTACTTTGAAACTTTGTTCTAAAACCGGAGGTCATACATTCTATCATTTGAATTTTTTAAACCAAATGTTATAATTATGGTAAAAAATAAGCATAGAATCCAAAACCCTCATTTGAAACCCTGACTGCTTTAAGTCAGTCCAAAACATGAGCCGTCATTGCATATGTCTGATGAGTAAAAACCAGGTTAAAAAATTTAAGCACCGCCTTTTAAATCTTACTTTGAAACTTTGTTCTAAAACCGGAGGTCATACATTCTATAATTTGGATTTTTTAAACCAATTGTTATGGTAAAAAATAAGCATAGAATCCAAAACCCTCATTTGAAACCCCGACTGCTTTAAGTCAGTCCAAAGTTGAATTCAGAGAGCTGAATTACCGTTTTTTTCCGTGTATAATACGCAAAATTTAACTAATTTATTGTCCTAAAATCTGGGGTGCGCATTATACATGGGTACAAATTTTTTTTTAATTTTTTTTTTTTAAGAAAATCATGGTACTGGTACGAATATTGATTTATGTATTGTTCTCTTCTTGTCATGTTGTGAAAGAATGTGGGTTGAATAAATACCGAAAGAACAATAGTGTGTTTGTACTGTGCTCTGGTCATTTTGTCAAAGAAGGGATAATAGTCCTCTTCTCTTCTTGACTGACAATGAATGTGATAGTTTAATACAATCAGCAAATAACAAAATGCGTATTACAGGTAATATTTTATTTCACAACACTTTGCCTTGTTCCTTTCGTCTCTGCTGTTCACTTCAAACACGCTCCATACGAACGCAATGCTCTCGTATCAGACGCTTGCTCAATCACCTGCTCGTTTGCTGTCACAATGTACCCTACACAAATCCGAAACATTTGTTGCGGCTCCGAGTCACGACGAGGGGCAAGTTTTGGTTTCCAAGGGTGTTTTTATTCCTCTTCAACGTCTCTCCCATACAGAGCCGCCTTTTTCACATGTCCGCACGTCACTTTCCTCTCTTTTCATCTGATCGCGGTGATGCCTTTACGGGCAGTCGGAGAAATCAACGCCAAAAAAAAAAAAATACATCCAGCCTAGTTAAGACCATACCAAAGACTATAAAAATGGGACCCATTGCCTCCCTGCGTGTGTGACGATCATTGGGACTTAAAAAATAAATAAATAAATAAATAAATGAATAAATAAATAAATTGGGTGCGTATTATACATGGGTACAGGCTTTTTTCCAGCATCAACATGCCGTTTTTAGGGTGCGTATTATACATGGGGGCGCATTATACACGGAAAAAAAACGGTATATGTGTAGAATGTATAGAAATTGTGACTTTTTGAGATGAAACCTCGGAAACTTTAAATGCTTTTTGTAAACTACGTGATTAAATACCAAAGCTGTCTCTGGAGTTCAGAGTGTTGCACCCCTAACTTACTTCGGACATTTGGGTTTAGGATCAAGTCCTGTGCTGGGACATTCTCATACATGATGTTTTTGATTATATTTTGTAGCTATTGTGAATGTTGGCCAATAGTCCTGCCCGTCTCGATTATTTTCTGTTACGACCCCCACCCCAAATTTTGTCGTGACTATAAAAAATTTCATTTATTTCGAAAATTTTTATCAGTACACTTCTGCATAGCATATCGTCCCTATTAATATTAAAGAAAACAACATAAATTACGAGGTATTTCAGCTGAAGTACAATTTATGAACATTGAGCTCAACTGCCACCTAGTGGATGAGCTATTACACTAAATGAGCCAGCTGTCTACTGCTTGGCAGCCAGTATAGATTAATATGTCCAATTTGGTTTTAACTGAAAAGCACTAAAAACCAAAATGAGAACAATCATAAGTACGTTGAGTCAGTGTAAACATAAATAAATAAACAAATAATTGACAAAAAACATTTGAGTTGTACTAACTCAGCAGGATTTACGAACATCAGCAGGCTTTACTGCAGGGGTCACCACATGGTGCCTGCGAGGATGAGTAGGTCTGGGGCTGTTTTAAAAATACCTCATCAGTAATAGAATATTGTGATTGTCGTCAAACTGATCATTTAAAAATGCAAACACTGGCACTGATTTATGAAAAAAGTGCAGCATATAAAACCTATTTGTTTATACGACATCATTAACACCACAACTGTTGGAAAATGAATATCATTAATTAAGACATAGTAACATTATTGAAGGAATTTTTTAGCAGATTGGTTATTTTAGATGCGTATCGAATTGGTAGCCCTCCACATTAATCAGTGCTCAAGAAGTAGCTCTCATTTTCAAAAAGTTCGCTGACCTATGTTTTACAGTGGAACTGTGGAACAACTTACCTGCGCAGCCAGTTTTATCTTTTGAGCCGTATTTCAGAAGTGCAGCTGTGGGAAATCAAACAATGAGTGACTGTAAATAAAAATAAATAAACAAATGGCCTCATGTCTCATAATGCAAATATTTTATGTACAGTGGTATACCTTTGGCATCCCTTTCATCATTCATTGTGCCCATTGAAAACTTGTATTTCTCCCTCATCAATGAATCATCAGAGTAGGTAGCTGGAAGAGAACGCAGAGCAAAAGGAGGATTCAACACACAATCTTTGCAATTAGAGATGAGCGCATCTAATTCAGATTAATAGAAATAATAATAGTAATACATTTTAATAATTAGAAAAATAATAGTCACTAACTTAAATGATAGATATCGGAGTTATTTATAGTCGAATCACATATTCTTTATTACCTACGTTACCTACGTTTGAGTTAGTGTAAACATAAATTAATCATTGCAATCAATCTTGAACATTTGAGTTGAACTAACAGCAGGATTTACAGTAGGGTCAACAACATGGTGCCTGCGAGGATCAAATAAGTACCTTGTGGTGCTGCTCATAATCGCACATCATAGAATATTGTGATTTTCTAGGACAGTCGTCAAACAGATCTTAATAAAAATTTAAACACTGGCACTGATTTATGTACCACCTTTATCTTACGAGCCAAATTTCAGAAGTGCAGCTGTGGGAAATCAAACAATGAGTGACTATTAAAAAGAAAAAAAAAAAGATCTCATGTCCCAAAATGCAAAGTTTTATGTACTGTGGTATACCTTTAGCATTCCTTTCATCATTCATTGTGCCCATTGAAAACTTGTGTTTCTCCCTCATCAATGAATCATCAGAGTAGGTAGCTGGAAGAGAACGCAGAGCAAAAGGAGGATTAAACACACAATCTTTGCAATGAGAGATGAGCGCATCTAATTCAGATTAATAGAAATAATAATAGTAATACATTTTAATAATAAGAAAAATAATAGTCACAAACTTAAATGATAGATATCGGAGTTATTTATAGTCGAATCACATATTCTTTATTACCTACGTTACCTACGTTGAGTTAGTGTAAACATAAATTAATCATTGCAATCAATCTTGAACATTTGAGTTGAACTAACAGCAGGATTTACAGTAAGGTCAACAACATGGTGCCTGCGAGGATCAAATAAGTACCTTGTGGTGCTGCTCATAATAGCACATAATAGAATATTGTGATTTTCTAGGACAGTCGTCAAACAGATCATCATAAAAATTTAAACACTGGCACTGATTTATGTACCACCTTTATCTTACGAGCCAAATTTCAGAAGTGCAGCTGTGGGAAATCAAACAATGAGTGACTATTAAAAAAAAAAAGATCTCATGTAATGCAAAGTTTTATGTACTGTGGTATACCTTTAGCATTCCTTTCATCATTCATTGTGCTCATTGAAAACTTGTGTTTCTCCCTCATCAATGAATCATCAGAGTAGGCAGCTAGAAGAGAACGCAGAGCAATCATCATCCATGATAACAGAATTGCATTGAAAATTTTCAATATAAATATTTGCTTGTTTCATCTAGCTAAAATAAGCTTGCTGTAAGTGTCATTTGGTACCAGTAGACATTGAAGAAGTTGCAGGAGCAGTAGACACGAATTGTTTGCCAGTGTCTTTGGTCGTGACCAGTCGCTCTGTCTCCTTCTTGATAGGTGTTTTGTCCTTTTCTACCATCGCAAATGTAAAATCTTTGTCCAAAGGCTCATCAATAGAAGGACTGCGGGGACGCACTGCATGATACACGCATGAAAATATACAGTAGGTGTAATAGTTTATGAAGAACAAAATTTTGCATTACTGAAAAACTAGCTAACATGAACTCGCACAGGTAAAAAGTCAGCTTTTGCACGATCCACTACATCAGTAACCACTGGTACTGTCCAAGTGTTTGTGGCTACAACTTGTACAACTGTGCATGGAACTGGACCTCTGAGATTCTGAACCACAAGAGGTTCATATACACTTTTATGAGTCAGTGTACTGCTCAAATTATGCCCTTTGAGTTTCTGACTGTCTTAGTGTGTTTCCACATAGTATGGTGTATGCCCATTCTTGATGAGCTTGTTGTTGTTGTTGTTGTTTTAGGTTCAGAAATTTACACACACATAGATACAATTTTCTGTTGCAAGAGAATAATGCAATACAGTCTACTTTAATACATGGTTCTTACCACTTGACATAAATCATAAATCACTTTTTTGCCCAAAGCAGACCAGTGGGACCTCTTTCGAGTGTGGGAAAAATGCATTGTATTTTGTTGAAATTAAATACTTTTTAACGGAAACAAAAGTGCTCATTTTCCTGTAAAGACGAGATTCTATAAGTAACTGCGATAATAAATTTCTTACCTTTGGTTGTGCTGATTGCAGGGCTAGAGACATTTTTCTGCACACCATAAACTGAAAAAAAGGAAAAGAAAAAATCTAAGTGTGGATGGGTAAGTAGTAAAGCTATAACTTAAACAATAAAATTCCTCAGATCCTTAATATGGTTTTGTCTGTATGTATTACATACAGTATTTAAATACTGAAAATATCTCTTGACTTAATTACGTTACCTGTGTCAGTGTTTGCTCCAGCTGGAGAGAAGACAGCAGGGCTGGTGTTGGTACTGATCAGGTTATTCTGAACACCATACACTGGCACTGATTGAAAGAAAAAACACTTATAGTTTGTGGACCAGGACAAATCATGGCAAAGTTATGACATGAAAGGCTCACTGGTGCTGCTGACGGATAGGCCACTGTGCAGAGGGGGAGAGCTTAGGACCATATTGTTGCGAACACCCCCTCCGACACCTCCTTTTCCACCTCGACTTCCGCCTATATGTAGCAATATCAAACAACAGATCAAATACTGTTAATAGAGTAAAATACCAAAACAGACATTTGTTTCGGGTGTGTAGCATGTCTTAAGGGGGAAGTGAATCCCAACATTTTCTTTATAGTTATATATGTTGTATGTGCCTCACTAGTCTATAACACAGCATTCTGATCAACATTGAATTTTTGGAATATAAGTTAAACAGCAAAACATCAGTTTTTTTATCCATGTCAGGGGGTGGTCATTTTGTGATGTCTTTGTCAGTCGACAGCGAGTGGCAAAATAGGTGGATTTTTCCTGTTTAATTCATATTCCACGAACAAAAGATTAATCAGAACACTGTGTTTTGACTAGTTGGGATGCACAGAACATTATTATGAAAAAAATTGGGGGGTTAACTTCCCCTTTAAAAACTACAGCAGTAGTATATACTGTCTTAATGCAATGCATATATTGTTAATACTTAATGCATATATTGTTGTCTAGATAAACCGAAAAAGTTCCATACACTTCAAAATATTCTAGCCCAAAAATGATAGTGGGTACTAAATATATTCAATAGAATGGCAGGTAAACAAGCTTCCAGAGCTCATTTACCTGACGATTGAGTAGTTACCTTCTGTACTTGGATTTGTCATCTCTGCCAAATGTGTATACCCAAAATTGTATAAAAAAAGTAACAACTCTACAGTGATTAGCAATTATAACAGAGCTCAATATTAACCAAGCTATGACAAATTTGGTCATTGTAAAGCTAAACGTAATCGTAGCAAATACGTATAACCTAATAAAGTAGAACAGACATAATTTACGGCACATTTATCAATGGATGACTGTCAACGTGTTAGAGTTTACTTCAAGAGTGGAACAACGATGCTAAGCAGTTCACCACGGTGATGCCCAGTATGATATCAGACTGTACATTACTTGACTGACCTGAGTGGTAAACGGTAGATGTGGTGGTTAGGTTGTTGGGGTTTGGATTGAAGCTGTAGCTGCTGTTAACACTTCCAGGCCAAATACCACCAAAGTGATCTTGGCCTGTCAACAGACCTGGTGTGGACATGACAGTTCACAAACATGAGAACCTTTGATGTTTCTTGTTATCAAGGGCAATGATTTTGGAAGTAAATGATATGACAAGCTCAAGGAATGGACAGTCTTATTTACTGTCCTGCCGGAATCAGAGAAAAAAAACAATTCTGAAATGAATGCAGAATTACTTGACGATAGTAAACTCAACCTGATTTTGAGTTCTCCGTCCCCATCCGGGTCTCCACACTAGTGATCTTGGGGATAGTCAGCAAGCTGTTTGGGGAATGAATAGTGCTGATACTCTCAGACACAATCCTTGTGTCCCCACTGGTATTTTTGGGTATGACCAACGAGTGGTTAGGAGACTGAATGGTGCTCGTGCTCTCAGAAATGGTTCTAGTTTCCACACTGGCCTTCTTGGGAATGGGCAATGAGTTGTTTGGAGACTTAATGGTGCTGATGGTCTCAGATATGGTTCTTGTTTCCACGCTGGCCTTCTTTGGAATGGGCAAAGAGTTGTTTGGGGACTGAACGGTGCTGATGCTCTCAGACTGACTTCCTTTCAGCAGACGCTTCACGTCATCCAGTTCAGTCCCTGCCAAGTGGTTGTTAAAAGCAAACAAATACTGTAAGAGCAAAGTGACCATGAGGTACTTGTGGTCATCATCTTTACATGTGAAACAGTGGTACTCACAACTTGCTGAATCAGAAGCACTCTGAAGCCTGGCTCGGATCGCACTCTCTGAAAGAGAAAATGCACGTAATTGTTTAAATATTTTCATCATTTTGCCCCATTTTTTTTAATTGATACAAGGTACAAAGAAATGTTAGGACTGTCAAGGCATAAAGGAACGAAAAGCCCGAAATTCAGGGCTAAAAATACATTTTGACTTAAACACTGTAAAATACGGAAGAGCCCTGAAACACATGCAATCTGGAGAAGGCACCCAGTGATATATATGGCTGTTGGTTCTACTGGAGCGTGTAGTGTACAAATCATGCTACTTTTGGCATTGACCACAGTTGAATAAAGAACATGGTGGCTAACATGAACGTGACCAGATGCACGCCATTATCCTCCCCCCTCAAGCACCGACAAGTTAAGTGTGGATAAAGTTTTCAAACATTTTCAGGATTCTGAAAAAAAAGGCCATTCATTGCCATCTACTAACTTATTCCTGCCAGCACAGACAATTTATGCATGATTGCTGAAACTGCCTTAATATGGTTTTGTCCTCTGTCTCTTGCCTGTGTGATTTTATATTTTACTTTGTGATATTGTGTATTAAAAGTATACAGTATGAGAGTACTGTGGTTTTTGCCTACAGTCTACCTCAGTAGTTGATGTTCACTTTTTTCAATATAAAACTGAATTTCCATATAAGATCTAATATATTTAATTTAATATTTTTTCCCATAGTACCACTTTGCTGCTTTCATAGCCTCACATGTACCTCGACTCTGAGATCTCCCCCGTGGGGTGGAACCTGACATTGCCTTTGAGGAGCCTAAGAGAAAAGAGAAAGATCGGCAGTTTGAATACATTAGCACCAACATTAGCAAGTGTTTTAATTAAGTGATTCACTGTGACTCACTCACCAAACTCCTTCTTGGAATACTCTGGAGATGAGTCTGTACTTGTACTCCCTGAAACATGTCAGCACATCAAATGTGTTCATTCTCTCTCAAAAAAAAAAAAGATGCATGTGCTGATAAATCTTGGAAGAAAAAACAAAATATGACTAACCGTCAAAAACATCAGAATGACTTGCTGCCATTGTGGTCATGATCTTCCTCTCCTTCAAAATAGGAGACGAGGCAACTGCCGATGTTGAACCTCTCGTTGAATTCCCAAATCCATCGGCACTGTAGGTTTTGGACATCTTTGTAAAGGTGACAGTACCAGGACTCCCTTCTCTCTTATCTTCAACCGTCACAAACCCCGAAGACATGCCAGATGACCCGAACCCAGAGCGTAAACCCGCCCCTGAACTCATTATAGCGTTTGGAGCTATTGGACTCCCTTCGCCTGATGAGACTGCCAACAATGGTCCTTGAGTGGTGATGATTTTGCCTAAGGTACCTTCGCTGATCCAAACAGTACGGTTTTTGCTTTAGCAGATGGGGAACGATTACCTAGAGGGAGAGAAGAACATCAAATCTTCCATCATCTTATTATTGAGTCTTATTGAGTCATTGACAAGACATAGCCTCGGGCTTAGGATGACTGATACTGTAGCTATTTGCCAATTTCAAGTTCAAACCAGCACTGACAACGATAATAGACATGTTTTATAATACCGTCATTATCTTTGTTTTACAATATTTGGCACTTTGGATTGGTGTGCCAAAACACGTTGGCTAAATGAAAAGATTTAAAGTCGCCACAAGTATCGGCTTAACAAAGAAGTATCCGTCATGGTTGCTGCCCAGGCGAAGACTTGCTTTGATTCCCAGCCAAAACCAAAAAGATTTCGATATGATTTTGCCGTTGTCTAACAAAGACCTAAACAGCAAAATTCACAACAGGTGTTCATGCATGATAACACAACACATCTCTTGAGAAAAAAGACAAACTTCAACTTTAGTAATATCCATTTAGTTTTTTAAGCACGAATTAAAAGCTTCACAAATGATGTTCTTCTATTAACCTATAAATCACTGCATGGCTTAGCGCCTTCGTATCTCGTCGACCTAGTTGTTCCTTATGTTCCGTCTCGTAACCTTCGTTCGCAAAACGCTACCCTTTTAGCGACACCGAGGGCCAAGAAAGTGTCTGCAGGGTCTAGAGCATTTTCTATCCGGGCTCCAGAGCTTTGGAATGCCCTCCCAATGGATATTAGGACTGCTACCTCAGTAGAAACATTTAAGACACGTTTAAAGACACATTTCTATGACATGGCCTTTAACTAACTTGGAGTGGCCGATTCGGCCGGAGTTTGTTTTGTTTTCTCTCCGGCCGGGGAGGTGGTTAGGTGGCACCCAAGCTGACAGCGGCTATCTGGATTCTTGTGGGCTAATTCAGGTTGGGGGAACTGCAGCTCAACCTCCACAGCCAGGATAGTAGAGGGCTCCTCCGGCGGCCCTTCGCTCTGACTTGGACATCCACTTTTGATTTTCATATTATGTATTATTTGTGCCCTCTCTGCATCCATTACAACCTGGTGATCCTGAAAGGGGGATCCTTCCATCTGTGGTCCCTTCTCAAGGTTTCTCATTTTCCCCGGGCAGGGGTTTTGAGTTTTTCCTTGCCCTTTTGGGAGCTTAAGATCAGGGGATGCTTTGAGAATAATTGTCAATTTTTGTCTATGTGAAGCCCTTTGAGACTGCTTGTGATTTAGGGCTATACAAATAAACTTGACTTGACTTGACTTGACATGTTTGTCTGACACTGTTAGTCATGAAAAGGTAGGCACGGGAAAAACAGTCATTCCCTTTTTAGGCTGTGAAGAGAAGAAAGGACACATTGCTGTTGGTGCTGCTTTTGTTACTCTGTTATCACACAAAATAAGAACTCTATTATAATCCATCCAGCCATTATCCGTACCGCTTTTCCCCACGGGGGTCGCAGGCGTGCTGGAGCCTATTCCAGCAGTCATCGGGCAGTAGGCGGGTGACACCCTGAACTGGCAATGCTCAATCAGCCTACCATGCTTGTTTTTGGGATGTAGGAGGAAACTGGAGCACCCGGAGAAAACCCACACAGGCATGAGGAGAACATGCGAACTCCACACAGGGAGGGCCGAAGCCGGAATTGAACCTCGAACCCGCACAGCGCCACCGTGCAGCCCTCTATTATAATAGATAATTATGAATGGGGCGGCATGGTGACGCACTGGTTAATCCCGCCTACTGCCCGATGACTGCTGGTATAGGCTCCAGCACGCCCGTGACCCCCATGGAGACAAGCAGTACAGAAAATGGATGGATGGATAATTATGAATGTAAATATAATCATAGCGAAATATTTGTTTCCAAAAATATAGTATATAATGTTACATTTAGGCAGTTATAATATGATGTCTCATGATGATACACTCCAGGAAAAGAAAAACCCCTCCCACATGCATTGTTTTGATCTGGGAATTATTCCGTTCACTCCTGTTGTGTTGTGTGGTAACACAAACACTCTGAACACGTTTTTGCCACTTATCCTCCAATCAATGACAGGGCACATACAAAGACATCACAGTCACATTGACACTGTTACTGAGTAGGAAATGTACCCACATTGCCTGGTCAGATGAGTGAACTACTGTACATGACAAACTAATACTAGCAGTCTGAGGAGGAAATAGTTTATGTACTTTTTATATTCAAAATGTATAAAAGACGTGGCACGGTGGTTGACTGGTTAGCACGTACACCCCACAGTTCAGAGGTGAAGGGTTTGATGCCCACTCTGGCCTTCCTGTGTGGAGTTTGCATGTTCTGCCCGTGCCTGCGTGGGTTTCCTCATGTTCCAAAACATGTAGGTATGGTCGACTCCAAATTTCCCCTAAGTGTGCATGTGCTAATGTTTTTTTGTCTATATGTGCTGGCAACCAGTTCAAGGTGTCTCCTGCCTACTGCCTATTGTCAGCAGTGATAAGCTCCGGCGTGCTTGCAACCCTTGTGAGGAAAAGCAGATCAAAAATTGGACAGGTGGATAAATGAAAAAAAAAAAACTTGAAGTTTAATAATACCTGAGACAAAGATCTGACTCAGTCTTTTTTAATAAATTCCCCCATGTTGGTGTCACGATACTTCCTTTTGTATTTGTGACTCCAGGGCAAAGGTTTTTCAGAACCTAACATGCAGCTTATTAAAAGTGCTCACCACAAGCTGGCAAAGGGTGTGGCTTTTGGTTTGCTTCAGAAAAGTCTTTTACTTTAAACATGGTCCTACAGTATTTGGTGATGACTGTTGAAACATGTCTGAGGATGAATGTTTCTGTCTGTCTGTCTAATTGTCTGTCTGTCTCAAAACATAGTCATGTCCATTACATGCAGTTGCTTCACCCTGTTTATGTTGTTTTAAAAAGTGATTGTTTTGTTTCTTTGTTTGATTTTAAAACCAATTCTACATCCATATGCTACAAGAACAATTTATTTATTTATTTGTTATACGTTGTAACTTGTAAATTAAGTTATTACAGCAAAACTCAAAACTTGGTATATTGCACACTCACTACAAACACACTGATATATGGTTATTGTTGTTGAAAAAAAATCCACTCTTCGACTGTACTTGTCGGCATTATTTTTCAAGTTTCAAACACCAGACTCTTATTTGCCAGAAATAATGAAACTGCGTATTTGAAAGACGATGCAAAAGCTGCAACACAACAGTTTGTTGTAAAACATTTAGAAAGGAAATTATACTGCTGTATACTTTATATTGTTTGCTATTTAAAACGTGATGTGATCAAAAAAAAGATGAAAAACTTGGTCCACGACAAAGTCACACACATCAGAACATATGTAATTATTAGCGACTTTGCTTGCATTTTGAACTTAAGTTTTAATTCTTAAAATACATATTTTCGCCATTTTTATCTTGGGAGTGTGACAGGCAAATATCTGAACAGAGACTTTTCCAACACTTATATAGGCTACAGTGTGATATGCCTCATATGGACATGTAAATTTAAATACAACTGAACAGCAACATTATTGCAAAATGCATTTTGGCTGCAATTGTATCATTATTTTGATGTAAATCTCAGGTTTTTTACTTCAGAAACATTCAGACAACGTTCTACATTAACATGTTTCAGACTTAATTTTAAGCATTTTTTATCGTGTAAGGAGAAAAAATATAAATAAAAAATATATAAAAACATACTTACCTCTCAGATCATTTCTCCAATTCTGTTATTTCCTTCTAGCTCTTAAGTGGAAGTGCTGAAAAAATGCCGTGCTCTTCCTTGCAAATGTCTGGTGATTTTATGTATAAGTTGCCTGACTCATACCTGACAAGTTCGAACAAAGTAGGCAAGAGGGGGGCGTTTACTTCAACAGCAGAAACATAGCCCTGAGCCTAAATACTGAGGCTAGAATGCCTGTTTCAAGATAGTGAAAGTGAGTGAACATTGTTTCAATTAATGTTGGTCTGTAATGACATTACTGAGATTTGAAAACAAATGCAGATGAACATTCTTTATCGGTCATAATGATTCAAAGTATGCTACCTTTAAAAGGTGGGAACAATACTCAAAGTGAAAAAGGTATGTGGAATTAAAAAGTTATTTCCTAGTGTCAGTTGTGAAGATCATTTGATTACACATTCCACACTCTAGAGTACACACATGTTTAAATCTCTGAGTACTTTTATAGTGTGTATATCATACTAACACATTGAAGAGCAGATTCAGAGATCAGTTTCTAAAAGTAAATTTTGCATCACGTCCAAATATTACACCTTTGTAATATTGGGGATTTTGATTTGTTTATTTTGAACTCATAATGGTAGTGAGGCGTGACTTGTACATCCAGCAGAGCGATGACTGCGCTTCTTATTTATCTTTGGCAAAATCGGGATCAGTGCTTTAAACAAAGTTTAACAGACTCGTCACTCATCATTGCCAGAACACGTCGTCCGTAAACCATTACATTTAATCCGATTCTCCAAGGTAAATAGCACATGAGTCAATATGGAAGCAAAGGCAATCATGCGTAAAATTACACGTACGATACTGAGGAACACGTGATCATTCACTGCTGTTCAGTAATATGCTGCTGTCACGTAGTATGAATCCTTGCACTCCAGCCATAGATTTATGACTCCTCAGTGTTGTTTTTCAACAGGGAGCAGATTTGTTTTTAATTCTCGAGGGCAAAATGACTAGTTGTCTTTTAAAATGATTTAACTCTTTAGGCTCATCATTACATCTCTGGCATACTTCTTTGGTGACATGTTATTCTGAAGGGAAAAAAAGACCTAAAGGAGTTTTCTAAGAAAACAGTTCTAAAACCGGTACAAGAGACTTGGCCATTGGGAAACTGAATTTCTGTGCCTTGAATTAGTTTTGTCATCATTCATATTTACTGTGAGGCAGTGCTCATTTCAGTTTTACAGCATTCACCTGAATGTGATTCAAGATTCAAGAGATTCAAGAGTTTTTTATTCGCCATGTTTGAGCGTGCCAAACAAGGAATTTGACTTCGGTAAATCACAGCCTCTGTTCAACATTTAGGTGACTAACAACACTCAGGACATGTGAAAAATGGCAAATATTCTCAAACATCCCCTGATCTTAAACTCCCAAGAGGGCAGGAAAAACTCAAAACTCCAGCTCGGGGAAATGAGAAACCTTGAGAAGAGACCACAGATGGGAAGGTCCCTTATCCAGGATGACCAGGCTGCAATGGATGCAGAGAGGACACATAGTACAAACAGTGTAGACAAATTCAAAAAAGGTGTGGAGAGCAGGATGTTATTGCACAGTAATGACTCTGAGACTCTAAGAGTGGTGTGAGTTCATCAGAGCAACAGCCTGGGGGAAGAAGCTGTCTCTGTGTCTGCTGGTTTTGGTGTACCGAGCTCTATAACGCCGTCAGGAGGGGAGTAGTTCAAACAGACTGCAACCTGGGTGAGAAGGGTCTGTAGAGATGTTCCTTGCACGTTTCCTGGTCCTGGACAGGTACAAGTCTTGGATAGATGGGAGGTTGATTCCAATTATCTTTTCTGCAGTCCTGATTGTCCGTTGCAGTCTGTGCTTGTCTTGTTTGGAGGCCGATCCAAACCAGACAGTGATGGAGGTGCAGAGGACAGACTGGATGATGGCAGTGTAGAAGGTCTTCAGAAGCTCTTGCGGCAGGTTGAACTTCTTGAGCTGTCTCAGGAAGTACAGCCTCTGCTGGGCCTTCTTCCGGACAGAGTACATGTACATGTGATCAGAAAAGTATTAAAACAGTGAGACCAGTTACTTTATTCTTTGCTTATGATTTAAACCCTTTTGGATTGACAGCCAAAGTCAATTATGAGACAAGAGATCAACACTGCACATTTTATTTCGTGGTATCTCCATCTGGATCTAATACATATCTGAGAACAGGGATGGGCAACTAGTGGCCTAAAGTTTTGTCCATTTTATTCAGTCCTAATACAAAGTGACATGGCCTGAAGCTGGCATGAGGATAATCATCACTGGTCGATTCTCCCCAAGAATTCGCCTCACAATTGCCTTTTGGATGCATATCAATGAGGTCAATACTTGTTTGTCTTACTGTGTAAGACAGTATGGTCGACTTCTGTTCATTGGTTAATAGTACTTTAGATTCGTGATTTTGAACCTTTTTTTTTTTTTACACTAAGTCAAAGTCAAAAGTCAAAGTCAAAGTCTGCTTTATTGTCAACCTCTTTACATGCCAAGACACAAAGAAATCGAAATTACGTTTCCACTATCCCACGGTGACAAGACATAGTACACGACATACATACAAGCAAACAACACAAAATAAAAACAAGAAGGCACAAACAATGAATAATAAGAGTGATGAATAAATAATAAATAAACAAATAACACAATAAATAAATAAATAAGAGGGCCTAAGTGCCACATTATAAAAAGTACTTGGTGGTACTTGTTAATTCCTCCAAATCTCCTACAAGTGAGGATACCAAACTGTTAGAAATGCCACTACCCTGCAGTTTGGCCACGATGGATGCACACATTTCTTTGGATAAGTCCCTGGCAAGTCCTGAATCACTGCTCTCTGGAACACTGGAAGAACTAGACACTGGAAGAACACTGGAAGAACTCTGAGGAAGATTTGAGTTAAATTGGTCCTCCAAAGCATGTGAAACTGGATCACTAGAGGAACAAGCAACAGCTGAAGTTTGAGCAATTTGTTCAACATTGCTGTGAACAGTATTGAGGTGCTTTCTAAAGCCAGCATAAGTTTGGAACTGAAGTCTGCAGCTCGGCTGACAACAAAACAGTTTAAACTTAGGTCCAGGATAATAACCATGTTCACCTCTTAAATGTGAAATCAACTCCTGACTGCTGGGATAAACTTTCTTACACATAAAACATGTTAGCATGTTGATCACAATGCCACTTAAAGACTGCCTTAGGAAGATGGAGAGGATATCAAGACTTTTGTCTGGGTCATTGATAAGCTTCTGACGGTGCTGAAAGGTCTCTCTCATCTTCTGGAAAATTAAGGAAGTGTCTGTAGCATGTTTGAGCAAAGAGATGGCTTCCTGGCATGCATCCCCATCAGGCTGCTGTTCAACAATAATGGACCTTCGGAAATTTGGGCCCCCTGAAGAAAAGTGAACACAACTCACTTTCAAAAAAAATAAAAAACAAAGCCTCGCCTGTAGGTAATAGAATAGTACAATTAAGTACAAGTAAATGTTAATGAGAACATTATCTAGTTTGTGGATAGTTATTTTCTTACCTCCTCCTGGTGAAAAGCCAGTGGGGCTACTTGTAGATGCAGTTATTTACGGTGTAGAAAAAGTCATGCGGAAGATTTTTGATCTAACCAAGCAACAGCACACCACAGACTTATTTAATCAACTGATCTCAGTCTTGATGGGCAATTCAGAAATATCTTCAAAAATTGTTTTAAAGGCATGCATTAGATTTATCAAAAATACATTTGGTATTCATGTTGGATTTATGGCAATTGAAATGACATTTACACTATTTAACAAAAGTCAGACTAAATGTCCATGAAAATATCAAGTAGTCTAACCACAAAGAACCATAAATATTGAATATTTGAACCATCTTTTAGTGTATTTAATTACTTTATTCTGAAAACATTAAATTTAAATCATCTATTTCCCAACTTCAACCGAATCCGGTTTGTGATATGTGTCTCAATTAAAGCAATAATAATAATAATATCCATCCATCCATTTTCTGTACCACTTTGTCTCCACGGGGGTCGCGGGCGTGCTGGAGCCTATCCCAGCGGTCATCGGGCAGTAGGCGGGGGACACCCTGAACCGGTTGCCAGCCAATCGCAGGGCACACAGAGACAAACAACCATCCACACTCGCACTCACACCTAGGGGCAATTTTGAGTGCTCAATCGGCCTACCAAGCATGTTTTTGGGATGTGAGAAGAAACCGGAGTGCCTGGAGAAAACCAACGCGGGCACGAGGAGAACATGCAAACACCACACAGTGAGGGTCGAAGGTGGAATCGAACCGGCACCCTCCTAACTGTGAGGCAGACGTGCTAACCAGTACGCCCAGCGTACTGGTTAGCGGTATAATAATAGCAATAATAAATGCAGGCCCTTTTACCTCCCTCGTGAATTTACCGTAGTCATGACGACTGTTGTTTACATACCTCCGGAGGCTAATGCTAAGCTAGCTATTGGACTATTGCATGGCAGTATTAGCAGCCAGCTGAGCAGATATCCTGACACAGTCCACATCATAGCAGGGGACTTTAATCATGTAGACTTGAAAGCAACACTCCCTAGTTTCCACCAGCATGTTAAATGTGCCACTCGAGGAGTTAACACTCTGGACAAGGTCTACTCCAACATCAAGCTCGGCTACAGGGCAAAACAGCTACCTCACCTGGGCCAGTCTGACCACATGTCACTGCTAGAAGGTCACTTTTCTTTTTAACCAGCCGAAATACCTCTACATTGCTGAAAGCCGTATGCAACGAAATTTCGTTTTGTACACACCTAGTGTTGACAAAATGACAATAAAGTTCTGTCTAAGTCTAAGTCTAAGTCTGCTATTAATCCCTGCATATACCACCATCAGGAAATCAGCTCCTGTCATCACTAAAACTGTTAAAACCTGGCCTGATGACGCCTCTCAGCAGTTGCAGGACTGCTTCGACAGGACTAACTGGGACATCTTCGAACACCGGGACCTGAACGTGTTCACAGACAGTGTTCTGTGTTATATCAAGCACTGCACAGACACCGTCACAGTGGACAAACCTATACGAATATACCCCAACCAGAAGCCCTGGATGACCCGGGAGGTCCTTCGGCTGCTGCAGGAGAGGGACACCGCCCTGTCCCTCAGGTCTGAGGACGGGGCTCTCTACAGCACAGCCAGAGCCAACCTGAGGAGAGGCATCAGAGAGGCCCAGCTTGCCTATAAGAGGAAGATTGAGGATCACCTGGACAGCAACAACAGCAAGCAGTTGTGGCAGGGAGTCCAGCATCTCACCAACTACAGAACCACCATCGGAGCTGCTGAAGGGGACGCCTCACTGGCAGAGGACCTTAATACCTTCTTTGCCCGGTTCGAGTCCGAGCCACCTGAAGCGGCCACATCACATCCCACAGTCCGCAGCAGCTTCACCCTCACAGTGAAGGAGCACGAGGTGAGGCGCACGCTGCGGACCATCAACTCGAGGAAGGCTGCGGGTCCTGACGGCGTCACTGGGCGTGTCCTGAAGGACTGCGCAGATCAGCTGGCTGGAGTCTTCACAAAGATCTTCAACCAGTCCCTTACCGAGTCCACCGTCCCATCTTGTTTAAAATCCTCCACTATAGTCCCCCTGCCCAAGAAACGCCACATCACCAGCCTTAATGACTACCGGCCAGTCGCACTCACCCCGGTGGTGATGAAGTGCTTTGAAAAGCTGGTACGGGGTCACATCACATCACTCCTGCTCAGAGGTTTTGACCCCCACCAGTTTGCCTACAGGGCAAATAGATCCACAGAGGACGCAGTAGCTACAGCCCTCCATGCTGCACTGTCCCACCTGGAGCAGCCGGGAAGCTATGTGCGGATGCTCTTCGTGGACTTTAGCTCTGCTTTTAACACCATCCTCCCCCACAGACTGGTGGACATACTGGGGGGCCTGGGACTTCCACACAATACCTGCATGTGGATTAAGAGCTTCTTGACGGGTCGCAGCCAGAGGGTGAGAGTGGGCCGTCATACATCCACACCTCTCAGTCTTGGTACCGGCTACCCACAGGGCTGCGTACTGAGCCCACTGCTTTACACGCTCTACACACATACATGCACCCCCGCCCACCGCAGCAACACCATTGTGAAGTTTGCGGATGACACCACCGTGATGGGGCTCATCTCAAAGCGGGATGAGTCTGCCTACAGGGACGAAGTGGTGCAGCTATCGGAGTGGTGCGGAGAGAACAATCTGCTCCTAAACACGGCTAAAACCCAAGAACTGGTCATTGATTTTAGGAGGAAAAATAAAACGGACATTCCACTAGTTATCATCAACGGGGTCTGTGTGGAGAGGGTGTCCTCCTTCCGCTACCTGGGAGTCCACATCGAGGAGGACTACACCTGGAGCGTGAACACCTCTGAGCTGCTAAAAAAGGCCCAGCAGAGACTCTACTTCCTAAGGGTGCTTAGGAGGTACAGCATTACACAAAGACTGCTGGTGTCCGTCTATCGCTGCTCCATAGAAAGCACTTTAACGTACTGTATATGTGTTTGGTACTCCAGCTGCACTGCAGCTCAGAGGAAAAAGCTCCAAGGGGTCATCAACACAGCACAGAAGATCGTTGGCTGCCCTCTCCCCACACTGGAAGACCTACACAGAACCCGCTGTCTCAAAAAAACACAGAACATTCTGAAGGACACTTCCCACCCTGGCCACTCCCTTTTCGAACTGTTGCCATCAGGCAGACGCTACAGATCAATTAGGTCAAGGACGAGCAGATTCGCCAACGGTTTTTACCCTACAGCGGTAGTCACATTAAATGCTGCTAAAAAAAAAAGATTATGTCTGTGTATGTTCTTCTGTGGGGTTTTATCTTGTATTTTTTTAATCTTTTTATTCTATTTATTTTTTATTTTATGCACTGATCGGTTGGCACTTTTTAAATTTCGTTGTACATGTGTGACAATGACAATAAAGATCTATTCTATTCTATAGAGGCTTTGCAGCTGACGTCATCAGCCACGCCCATTAGCTTGGCGGCCATCTTGCCGGTCACCAGTTCAGTGCCGGTCAACGACTCACACACGCTTTCTTGTTACATCTGCTGCTATTTGAGCTTGAAAATGCCGGAAACCTGCTGTGCTGTTGGATGTAGCAATAGACGAGGCGATAAACCAAATCTTAGCTTCTATAGATTTCCGGCAAACATCAAAAAACGCGATAAATGGATCGCGGCGATTCGTTGTGAACGATGGAAACCTACGATTTACACAAGGATATGCAATGAGCACTTCATATCAGGTATGTAAACAAACTATTCACCCCTGAAATGCCATTACGAAACAAATTGAACTGGGTATATCCCCTTCAACAACGTGCTTAATTATTTATGGTAGTCATTATGAATAATGTGATTGTTTAATTGTTTCAGGTGCAAAAAGCGAAGATCCACTATCCCCAGGCTATGTGCCAAGTATATTTGAGCATACCCAGTCACCTCACAAACGAAAACTCAAATGTTCAATGAAGATCTTTGAGAGAAGACAAAATCTCAAGCAGCGCAAGAGAGACCGCGAGAGGGCATTGGCAGCAGCAGCAGCACTTGTCAATATTTCCCAGTCTGTCCCTTGTGAAAATGATCAACTACCCGCTGGTGAAGATGTGGTGCACGCTGAGATTCGAAAAGAAGGCATGGTGACTACTGGCACACAGACGGATATCACTGGGGAAGCAATGGATTCCCTCACTGCAGAGTGTAAAAATCTGCGTGCAGAACTTGATGAACTGAAGGACAGTTTGAAACGCTGTACATGGAATGAAGAATCTTTCAAGGGTAATGATGACAAAGTAACGTTTTTGACTGGTCTGCCATCATACATGATTATGATGACAATGTTTAATTTTATTGCACCTCATCTTAGTCAAAATATGAAGTTGAGTCCTTTTAGTCAATTTCTTGTGACATTACTCAGACTGAGGCTGAATCTGTGCCTTCAGTACTTGGCTTACACATATGATGTTTCCACTGCTAGTATTTCCAGGAGTTTCAGAAATGTAATCCATGTCATGCATAGTATACTGGTTCCAACCCTAGTGGTTTGGCCTGAGCGTGAGCAGCTTAGACTGAGTTTACCAATGTCCTTTCGTTCTAAATTCAGCAAGTGTGCATGCGTCATTGATTGTTTCGAGATATTCATCGAGCGGCCGAGTGATCTGAAAGCCAGGGCCCAAACTTATTCAAACTACAAGTCTCACAATACAATGAAATATCTGATTGGCATTACTCCACAAGGTACCATATCGTTTATCTCCAAGGGCTGGGGTGGTTGTGCCAGTGACAAGTTTGTTGTCGAACAAAGCGATTTTCTGACCCATCTACTGCCAGGCAATCTGATCTTGGCTGACAGGGGATTCGATGTCGGTGATTCTATTGGTTTGCACCAGACCAACCTCAAGATACCCGCTTTTACTAAAGGTAAAAAACAGCTTAATCCACTAGATGTTGAGGGCACCAGAGGATTAGCTGCTGTCCGTATCCATGTAGAGAGAGTTATTGGACTCGCAAGACAAAAGTATACCATGATGGAAAATATCATACCCATCTCTTTATTGTTATCTGATGACAGTGGTTTCACTACATTAGATAAAATTGTACAAGTGTCATGCGCACTTACAAATTTATCCGACCCAATTGTACCATTTGAGTAATGATGTTGCATCCATATTTTTTCTGTAATAAATACCAGGAAAGAATCTTACAGAAACAACTTTTTCTGTTTTACTTCCAACTTCTTACAGTTAGGGCAAAACCATCGTTGTGGGACTCGTTTTATGCCAAGACATTTCATGTGGAATGCTTTGATGCTGCAGTTCTCGGATTTACAAACCAACATATCCTCAGTGGGAGGGGACAATGCTCAAAATTGCTGGTCTTCCACCGCATTCAGACAAAGCCTTGTAAAAGGCAGCTTTCTGCTCTTCAGTTGGTGGAGGAACATTCAGCAGTTTTCTCGCAGCACTTTCCTCAGGAGTTGACTTTCGTTTCTGGGCTGGACGGGCAAAATTGATATTGCATCCTTCAGCATATTCTATGTGCGATGCTGATGGTTTCAGCCACTGACAATGTAGTGATGTGCATGAAGTGGCCGTCTTCATACGTATTAATGTCTCCAGGGCGAACAGGGATGCTGCTGAATGTGAACATGTTTCACCCAATCCAGCCATGCAGGTACAGTGGCAGCACAGGATCTGACCATCTTTCGCTATTGCTACCCAAGGTCTGAGGGGAGGATCATTCATCCGTTGAGAGTGTTTTACCTGAAACAGATAATATGACATACCTTATATTATTATCAGTCCCTAATTTGGATATAATATACAAGGCTAGACCTCTTACTGTCCATTTATGCATATTTTACCTGGCATTTGGTAAATTTTCTCATGAATCATTCATTAAATTAGCTTGAAAATTTAAACCTGGTTCATTTTGAGCAAGAGACCAAAAGGAATTATCAAGCATGAATTCTAAAAAGTATTTTTGTAGAAATTGTTGCATAAGCTCTATACTGAATAGTTGGAAATTATGTAATGTTTTATTGTAGGAATTAATTTCTCAGATTTCAATATGAAGCTCCTGGAAACAGTTTTTTACAAAGCAATTTTTGATATTGTTTGGTCACATCCTCAAACTGAACACAATAAATTTTCAGGCTAATCTTTTATTACAAAAAGCCTCCTGTTCAAAAATGCTTAATTAAAAAACTGTTTCACTAAGTCTATTGTAGTTTTTTGAAATTATGTAATGCAAAGAAAAATTGGAAAATTTCAATATGAAGTTTGTAAAACAGTTTTTTTAAATTAAAAGCATTTTTGAACAAGAGGCCTTTTGTAATAAAAAAAAGCTTAACAATGTGAGTTTTCATTAGAATCACTTCAGTAGTTTTTTCACAATCACACTGTTACTGCCACGCGGATTTGTAAACAGACAGTAGGCGTGTGCCCTCCTCTCCTGGCTCTTCTGTGTGTGCTTTTTCCTTACCTTGGTCATGAGAAGAAATCGATTCTTGTTTGGAATCTGCCATATCAGCCCATCATGCACAAAACCTGCTGTAAAATACTTGTAGGCATCCAGACTCTTGTATGCCTTAAGGTCCTTTCCAGTGTACGGAGATGGTGAATCGACGAGGTAATTATAAATATCTGGATATGAGAGATCAGGCAGGTCGGCTGTTGCAAAATGCTCAGGTGATTTTAGCATGCTTCTCGGTAAAAGGTACGGATCCGTTGTGCCAACAAGGTTCAACTTCTCTCGGTAACGTTTCTTGGATTCTTCATCCAAATGCCCAACTTCATTGGATAGCAAATCAGCCATAATTCGGATGAAATCGGTGAAAATGTAGCGCAGAAATCAAACTGAATCTGTACGAACACGTAGGAACGAGCTGACCGGTTGACCGGCAAGATGGCGGCATAACACAAAATCACGTGATAAAATCACGTGACTGCAAAGCCTCTATTCTAAAACGATACGCTTCGCCGTCACGTGACTGCAGTGCAGATGGCTGTGTTTACTTCCGGTTTACACTGTCATGGCGGCACCCGACTCTAGGTCAAGCTAGCAGAACACATTTTCTCTTTCAAAACTCAACTCTTTCGAGTGCAAAAATGATGTTGAAAGATGTTAAAAAGTGGAACCGAATTGTGTCTACAGTTTACGCCTTCGGTGTGTGGACTATGATCGGCTCCGTTGGATATTTGTATTACACGGGTCGATTCATAAACAGCGCAGGTAAGTCAATGTGTTCAGGATTCGATGAGGCGAGTCGATCAATATAGCTTTACGTTTTGTTTATGTATTTGTCCCCACGTGTAGCTTAAAATAAAAATTTCTATGAGTTAAAGTGGGAGCCCTCAAAGTTTGCTGGGGTCATTTTCAGTGAAGGCATTCTGTCTATTTCCCACTGAGTAAATTCCTCTCCTTTTGCCCCATCAGACTCGACTCAAAATGAAAAGGAAAAAAAAGAACTGCCGAAGAATCTAAATGAAATTGAATTCCAGACTGCTCACAACAAAACTATCATCATCTACAAAAACGACTTTGTACCATACACGACAAGGATCTACAATTTCTTTCAGTCATTCACTGGTGGTCCTGGAACTGGAAACAATTGAATTTCAAATGAACACTGTGGACTTGTGTGCATGAAATACTTGATTCATGATACAGTGTGAATTACTGTAAAACATTTGTGTGACGATGAAACAAATTATGGTATGTCCTATACAACTACAAGAAAGCTAACATCTACTTTTGGGTTGTCATGTCATCTGCTAAATGTTATAGAATATTTTTGTCCACAACTTTATTCATGAAGAATTTGTGAAATTAATTTGATGTCAAATACAGTGCTGTACATTCATTGATTGTTGTCATAAAAAAAGGAAACTTTTCAACCAGTCATTGGTGTGAAATGATTATTTATACTGACAATAAAAGTAAATAAATTAGGTGGTCAATGTTTGTGTAATATTCCCTGCCATAATTTTCTCCCACCAGATAGTCCATGTCATTTTTGTGCCATGCCTGCCATTGTTCCTGTGCCCTACAATGCGGTGAGTGCTGTGTGAAACAAGTGTGTAAATACATTAACGGCCACCTGATCAAGCCGCACGTCAAGTTCATAATCAAACAATGCAGCTCAGCTTTTGACGAGCAGAAGTCACAGCTATAAGAATAAGTCTTTATGTTTACACAAGCTGTTTTTTAATGCGTTTTGTTACACTTACATTGGTTTTACTCTGAAACTGATCATGTGAAACTCAATTTGAGTATTTGATAGTAGAACAACTTGTACTACCTACATTTTAATTTACTAATTTTATTTGGTTGCATGTAATAAAATGATCTTGATCCAGATCCAGATTTTTATGTAGACTATTTGGATCATGATGCTTTTATGTATTTTGTACTAATTCAAGATTCAATAGTTTTTATTCACCATGTTTGAGCGTGCCAAACAAGGAATTTGACTTCGGTACACCACAGCCTCTGTTCAACATTTAGGTGACTAACAACACTCAGGACATGTGAAAAATGACAAATATTCTCAAACATCCCCTGATCTTAAACTCCCAGGAGGGCAAGGAAAAACTCAAAACTCCAGCTAGGGGAAATGAGAAACCTTGAGAAGAGACCACAGATGGGAGGGTCCCTCTTCCAGGATGACCAGGCCGCAATGGATGCAGCGAGGACACATAGTACAAACAGTGCTTGAAGAAATAAAATTGAGTGAATTTAACAAAACCCTATTTCCAGTGCAATTAAAACCCCATTATGCCAAAAGTATCATAAATACCTCGTTACGTATAGAACTCCATATTTCACGAGTAAAATACCCCCCCTCAACAATTTGGTCAAATACATGTCATGCATTGCACGGATAATACTGCTTCTCAATTATTTCCTGTGATGCCCCCCCTAGGAAGAAGAAAACATTTTGCGCCCCCCCCCCCCCCCCCCCCCCATGTTATTAACATTAAAGGAAAAACAAAAAATAAATAAAAAAGAAAGATCAACTTACAATAAAGAATAACTTTATTAATAACAGTGTTTTTTAGTCTGTAACTGAACAGATTCAAAGTGCATCACTTTGCCTGAAATTAAAAAATAGATTCAAATTATTCAAACTATAAACATTCTTGACCAACTGCCATTTTATGCTGAAAAAAAATACAATAAAATAATAAACATACATAATATTAAATTAAATAACAGCAATAAATAATATTAAATTCAAAGTAATCAGCAACATTAACTCAGGGGAACAATACATAAAACATTTTAACCTACAAAACAAAAAATGAATAAAACAATTTGTGCAGTTTTTTTAATCAAAATGAGGCAACATGACGGAGACCATATCCAGGGCTGCAGGTAGTATCAGCTCTTCTGCAATGGTGGTTTTTTGTTTGTTGCACTGAGCAATTTGGTACGCTGCTTTATATGATGCCTACAGTGCTTGCTGATTGGGGTGCAATGACTTTATAAGTGCTGCCTTAATTTATTTGGCTTCATACTGTCCGCTGCCAACATTGTAAGGCACAGTAAACACACCGGTCTTTCCTCGTCTCCCATCGTAGTCACACTGAAGCCGAGCGCTACGTACGCTTCGTCATATTTCCTTGTCTTAGCTTTCGTGTAACTCGCAATTCTCTTATCTCTGTCTCTCTCCGCCGTTCTTTTCAACCCTGTTCGATATTTTTCCATGGTGTCCCACTGCACTTTTTATTGCCTGCTCTGTGCTGTGTGTGCGTCTGATGCGTGCGCTCTACACTGTAGAGCAGGGGTCTCAAACTCCAGTCCTCGGGGGCCGCATTTTATAATAAAATACTTGAGCAAAATGATGGAAACGCATTGTATACATTTGACAAAGAAATGTGCCAATTCTGGGCATGTTCTTACACATGGTTGAAATACAAATGCCCAACAGACGAGAATTTTAGAAGATTACGGGTCTGCCACCATGCAAAATAAAAAGTTGTTAACCACAAAATTCTTATAATAATGAAACGTCTATACTTTCATTTCATTTCCGCTTTGGGCGGAGTTCTCATTGCAGTTCTATAATCTACAATTTCTTAAATTCAACCTAAATTTGCTTATGTTGCTGTGTTATTTTAAGTATATTATTTGGACTTGAAATAAAATTGTCAGTTAAGATTATTCTGCTTGTTTCAAGATATTACTTGATTATCTTATTTGATGCTATAGTCTTGTCACTGAGCATTAACAACGGAAACAGCAAAATAAATAAATAAAACACACACACGCACGCACACACACGCGCACACACACACACACACACACACACACACACACCAATAGAAATTCAGGGAAACTATGCTTCTCAGCATTTCTTGAATTGGCACAACGGAAAACATTTCACGGCAAACCACTAAGCATAATAATTCACACAAAAAAAGTGAATACACAGGTTGACTATATCTGTGATCCAGGGAAAGGCCATTTTCTTGTTTTTCTTGTTACTACTGGGTGACACTCACTGCTGTAATGTAACGTGACGTGAGTGAAAGTGAAATTCCGGAAGAAACTGCTAGAGGGCGACAACGTTTCTTCGACTTTCCCCTGTGTATGTTTATGTACTAGATGTGTCAAGGTGCTAAAAAACATCATCGAAACAATGAAAGCGATCATCCAAAGAGTTACCAGGGCGTCTGTGACAGGTGAACAGTTCCCTTGATTTGAAACACTGCTTTCATTTAGTGTTTTGAATGTGTCGGGGTCAGTTTGTCTTGAATACAGGTTAAGCTAGTAGTAGCTTGGTTAGCATTGGAACGACTTCGCAATACTGCACTTAAAGTACTCCACCGATCGTTTTTACATCTTCAAGTTAGTGGCGCATGTGACCTTCGGTGGTGGTGGACACCAAATGATAACACCCCTGCCTAAGTAATGTATCATTTGGAAGCTGAAAGATGAGCTGAATTTCTGCTATCCTTTCATTCTTGCTCTGAGGAACACTTGACCCACTCATCAACTTTTTTTCTCCTCGTTTTTTTTCTGCAGTGGGAGACGATCAGATCAGCTCAATAGGACGTGGCTTGTGTGTGTTGCTCGGTATATCTGTGGAGGACACCCACACAGATGCTGAGTACATGTAAGTGCAGGAGGGTCCGTGAGTTAAAACTCTTCTCACAGTTTTACATACCTGGCTTTGATATGAATGTGTTTTTTAAATAACAGTCATCTCTTATTAAGTGAGCAATTTTAATACGTTGTAACGTTGAGGGAAAACTCAGTAATATTACATAATATCAAATTGCATCATGTTCTCACGTGTCCCCCATTCGATCCCATTAGGTGCCTGGTCTGGCCAAGGGTATATATAAAAACAGATATCTCTTATTTGACAGTTTTATGCAAGAAAAGTGACCATTTTCCAAATATTAAAGGGAAATATGGCATAAAATGTGAAAAATTAATCAAAATAATTTATTGGGAAAAACCAAGAGATAATAAAAAATGAATGAAAAATCAATTAATTGAATGTTGAAATCAAGAGGTAGTAATATGATTTACACGGACGGCTTGAATGGTCAGTCCAGTGGTGTCCTTTTAAATTAGGTCGATATACTGTACTTGTATTGTTTTCTTGGTTCTGTTGTGGCTGGCACCCATTTCATTCATGTTTCTACATTTCTGTTCTTGCCTGCAGTACACGTAAAATCCTGAACCTGCGTCTGTTTGAAGATGAGGATGGTCGGGCATGGAGCAAAAGTGTTATGGACTGGGACTATGAGGTGCTGTGCGTGAGCCAATTTACACTCCAGTGCATATTGAAGGGTAACAAGCCGGACTTCCACTTGGCTATGCCCGCGGAACTGGCCCAACCTTTCTATGCCAGCATCCTGGAGAACTTGAGGAGTGCCTACAAGCCTGAGCTGGTTAAAGGTGGGTCAAATAATGACACCTCCATTTGGTATGCTTTGGTGCATAAGCTTTGCCTTGATAGTGTTAACCACTTGCCAATTACAAATAAGCTGGTTAAAGGTGTCTCACCTTCATACAGTATGTTATGATGTACAGTACTTTTCCATTACATCCTACATGGTACAAGGTCATTTATGCCTGAAAAGAAAGAACCGCTGGGCATTTACAAATGCACTCAGAACACTCAAACCTCTGGAGGACCAAAAGTGCCAAAATTAAATGAATAAATACATCATGAAATGCTTCGTCAAATAAAAATACCATTCATTAATTAAATAAAATATTCATTAATTAAATATGGTAAATGCCCTTAATTAAATATTCATAAATTAATTAAATATTGAATTAAATAAATCAAGCAAATAAATAAATGCACAATGAAATAATTAAATAGATGCCTCAGTCATTATATGTTTCATTTATTAATTAAATATGGAACAAAACCAATCAATGTGTTATGAAAGGTCTCACTAATTGTTAGATTATAATTATACATACATACATACACACACATATTTATAATTTATGTATTTCATTATAATTTTCGTGGTCTGGAGTTGCATTCATTTATATATGAGATATATAAAACATGTCAAAATGTAGTTTTATAGAATCTAAAATCCATCAGGTTCTTCAGGTTTGATCATTAAATTTTTAATTTTCTCATTTAGTTGAAGTCTTATGTGCACAGGGGGATTTTACTTCATAATGACTTTTATTTCATTTCTGTAGTAAAAAAAATATATAAAGGAGTTCAATTTCTACACCTGTGAGTTTCCAAGTGGGAAAGCGTAATACGTTTGATTACTAACCTACAGCCTATGATCCATTTGAGATTGTACGGTGATATCACCTGAATACTAGTGTGAACGGAATGGGTAAAAACAATGTGAAAAGGGTAGCAGCTCAAAGCAACTTTTTTTTTTATCGGGGAAAGAAAAGAACTATAAACTTTCCATTTTTGGAACCATAAATTTAGTTCATGAAATTTCAATTAGGAACTATGAACTGAACAAGTTCATTTTATAATTTGGGAACTGAACATTAAACTAGTTTGTGTAGAAAATGAACGTTTAAATACTGTTCCAAACATGTTCAATCAATGCTGTTCCAATTTCAAAAATATAATCGTGAAAATAATCAGGATTTCAATATTGATGATTATGATTTTTAGCCATAATCAAGCAGCCCTAACGAAAGATGATTTCATCTCATTGAAACACTTTGGGTTTCAAGTTTCAAGTGGGATTACATTAAAATCAAATGTAAAATCAACTGTTACTCAAATCAAGTTTACGCTGTCACGGACAATGTCAGGAGTCCGAGCATTCTCTTCCAAAGCCACGTGGAGCTTTTTGTGACGTCGAGGTCGGATGCGTGCGGATACTGCAGACCCATAGCATTCATATGTGATTTATTATCTGCATACAAAAGAAGCATAGCTAACATGTGAAAATCTGAATTGTAATGTTCACAGTGCATGAAAAAAAGTCAGCTATGGGCAAAAGAAAATCTGAATTGAGCTGCAGTGTGAAACTAGCCATAGTTATAAATGTACCAAATTGTACATCTTTATGACATCCAAAAATACTATCTTCTCTGATATCTTGAAGTATGAACTCGCTGAAAGCTGTAAAGTTTGGACCCCACTTCCAAAGTGTCACTGAAAAATATAATGTTATGTTTACACAGACCAGGCTCATCATTTGTGAGATCACGAGCCATCAGTGCACCACAATAGACTTCATATCATCCAGCATCATACTGTATGGTTGCCTTTTATTTAGGTTTTGTGCGTTCGTGCATGATTTTGTGCGTGTGTGAGTGTTTCCCACACTATTCTGAAAGGATGAGGGTAAAAATGGAGGTGCCTTTTTAAGCCATTCCTTTTTTGTGAATGTAATATTTTCTTAAAATTAATCAAATGACGATTGATAACTGATGGCTTTAAAGATAAAGCCAGAATTTGTAGTACACATCCTCACTACTTTGGTGCTGTGGTATTCTTTTTTAATTTAACTGCAGATTTTTAACTGCCTGCAGTTAGGATGGCTACAGTCACAGTATTGAAGGCTCTGCTGAGTGATGCTGCTTCTTTTTCCGTTTTGAATGATACCGGTACTATGGTGGAATATGGACCAAATCTGGAGATGCATGGAGTCTACTTGTGTTCCCACACTGCTGCTGTAACATCTGATGGCAGTGGGCATAAAGAAACGTTTTTTTTGTTTTACATTCATTCATTCACTCATTCATCTTCTGAACTGCTTATCCTTATGAGGGCTGGAGCCTATCCCATACAAGATAACCAAAATAAATTCTGACTAATATCAAAATAAGTAACATTAAAAATGTGTTATGATTTTTCTCTTATGAAAATTCCTATAAACTAAATATTTTCTTAATGTTGGTGTCACCTACACGCTTACATATTTTCCTTGTGTTTTAGATGGAAAATTTGGGGCCTCCATGAAATTACACATTCAAAATGATGGTCCAGTTACTATTGAGCTGACGTCACCTCCTGTTTCTTCAGACCCCCGTCAGGTACTGAATGTTTAAAAATACACATTTACTGTTTTTATAGGTTCAAAAACCTGACCGAGGTGCACTTGCTTGCTTGAAGACAAGAAAAACAATCAGATGCCATGCTCACCACTTTTTCTTATCCCGGTGTAAACCACTAGGTGGTGATGGATACATGATTATTATTATTTTTTTGCAGCCTTTCTTAATACTCTTGTTAATAAGCAACAATCACCCTGCCCTAAATGCCAAGCATCAATTGTAGCTGTGCTGTGAAATTGCACTTCACCGTATTTTGCCCATTGCATGCATCTTTGAATTGCTCCCTTTTTGCATGACGTCACAGCAGGAATACTCTGGAAAACATCCTGGAGTGGTAAAACTATTGCATTATATTTTCAAGTGTTGGTTTTCATAGACATATATCACTCTTATCATCGTACATCCAAGGTTATGCTGTTCTTCATTTATTTCAGTAACTTTGAAAGAATTCCCCGTGTTTACATAACGGACTTTGGCTACCCTCCCTTTAGTGGGCTCGGCTTGCTGGCCTAAAAGAAGGGATGTTAAACAGTCCACAGAATTTTAATCTTGTCTGTTGGAATGTTTAGCTCTGGGCAATGAGGAACTGAAGCCAAAGCTGAACATTAGGGATAAAGGGCCAGCCAATAGGCTAAGTTTGGCACAGAGAGACAAATGACCAACATAGTTTGGGCCTTTCTCTCCTAGAATCTGGGATTTAGTGCACAGCAGGGTTAAGCAGCCATCTGACCAGGGTGCTGATTTTTTTTTTTTAAGCACACTTAGCCCCGGGTCCATAGGAGAGAAATGTTTCTCTCCACTTGAATGTTGTATTTGCACGCGTGCAGGGTCTGACATTAAGGCGCTTTCAGTTTTGAATGCTGTGCCAAGTTGTAGTGGTCCTGTCAGTATGGGTACTGGCCCCATATATTCATATGATGTGCTCAGTTTCAATATCATATTTTATAATTGTACAAATTAAAAATTAATGCTTCAAGGAATAAATCAATTACACTGAGACACAACAGTGCTCTCTGTCACAACAATGTGCTTCATTATTGTGATCTTTCCACAACCATGAATAGCGCAGGAAAAAAAGCAGATTAGATTAGATTAGATTTTGATTGCTCATACGTCTTTTGAAAAGCATAGAGGAAACCTTAAAGGTGAATTAACTAAGAACCTTTTTTTTTTTTTTTTTTTTTTTCCCCCGCAGTTGTCCAAGCAGGAGAAGCAGCAGCAAAGGAAAGAAAAGACACGCTCAAAGGGACCTTCTGAATCAAGTAGGGAGAAGAGTGCACTTCGTTCCCGACAGGACAATAATGCGAGTAGTGGGGCAGATGGTGACGTGTCTTCAGAAAGAGACCCCTAGATCTCCTGAGTGAGTGTGGTAGGCAAATACACAACATATCAGCGGATAATTTTTGTAAAACCCAAAAAAGGATTTTTTTTTTTTATTCTTATTATTTTCGTTTTTATCAATCCTGTTATAAACATGGCAGTATACACATTTTCATTGATAGTCTGCAAAATCACAGTAAAATGGAATATAGAGTTTCCATCAATCTCGTGTATGGAGCCAATATTGGAGCAAAATTATTTACAAATGCGTATCTCAATGCACATATATGTAAAAAGAATCCTTGTTGGTAACCACAGTCACAAATGTGTAACATAAATCTACAAACATGCGACTAAAGTCACACGTGTAACATGAATTTGCAAATGCATACATTGATTTGAATGCAAGTGAGTGGCCTGTAAACACTGACACCCTTGATTTGCTGTACTCTCAAATGTGACTTTTACTACAGTCTTGCCATACATGTACAAATGCGTGAGACTATTTGCAAATGCGTATCTGCAGATTTTTGGGGTGGCTCCGTATGTACACATTCAGACCACAAGGAAACTGTAATATTCACAATTTGTCTGCAGTCTTCTTCATCCGGCCATCGACTATTTTCATATCGTGTGTTTTCGGAGACAAGGAACATGGACGTGTATGTTTTCGGAGACAAGGAACATGGATGACCCATTGTCAAGTACCAAGAATTGCCACGCCTAGTTGCTGTTTGTTAGTGGATTGTCATCCACCCTAATACATCTCCTTTTTGAGGGTGCTCCATATGCTGTCAATAGGGTTGAAGTCATAGGATTATGCTGGCCAGTTGTGTTGAGGAAATATTCTGTCAGGTGAATTTGTTCTATTAAAGGCTTTATGAAGTACATTTAATATGTTTAAGTGCTGAGAATGTGTGCAAAGACTAAAAACAATTTAGTTCCAAGTCGCACCAGTGTACAAGTCGCATTTTTGGTGGGACAAAATCCAACACCAAGAACAGACATGAACAGGCAACAACAGGCTAAACGATACGGTATGCTAACGTTACATAAACACAAACGAGAAACTGAAAACGTGTCTGACGTAACATTAACAGTTATTAAAATAACTATAACATAAATAACACGTTTATCAAACCATCCGTGTCACTCCAAATCATTAAATCCATCGAAATCTTCGTCCTTTGTGTAAACAACGCCGCTGCTGACCCCGGAAGTGCATGCGGCGCTGACGTAGGACACGTCGTCAGTTGCGGTTCCAGTTATTCCACAGGCCAAAATAACTATATATAAACTATATATCAAATAACTATAACAGAAATAACAATTGTATCGAACCATCCGTGTCACTCCAAATCATTAAATCCATTGAAATCTTCGTCCTCTGTGTCAATCTCTGTCCTCTGTGTTATAATGAACTCCGCTGACTCCGTAAGTCAGTGAATGAATTCAGACTCATTGTCAGTTGTGATTCCAATTATTCCACTGGCCTAGTGTGACCTCATGTGGTTTAAAGTGGAAATAACATGTGAAGTGATCAACTATACTAGTAAGTAAGTAATGTGTTGATGATCAAGTAATAATGTGTGAATTATTTCACATATTGTTGCTCCTGATTATAAGACGCCCCCCGGCCAAACTATGAAAAAAAACTGCGATTTATAGTCCGGAAAATACGGTACTTTGGAATGCTTTCTTGGTGCCCTCTTTGCATTTGATAAAGCACAAAGCAGGCACATCTGAAATGTTTGTGTAATTCCTATCAGCTGGTAATGATCTCTGTCTTGGGCTGGAACTTTAGTCGACAGCTGTACAATTTCTCAATTTTAAGTTAGGATGCCAAAAGATAACTAAAAGAAGATTTGGGTGTGTGCTCGTGCTCTAGCTTATAACTTTAGATATTCACACGTTATTTTGACATGGTAGATTGATTTTTGTTTTATTGATTTTTTAATTATTTTTTTTAAACTGCACTGACATGCATTTCTATACATCCTTGCTAGTAGAGGATGCTTGTGCTAGGAAATAAACTGTTTACTTTTGTGTTTTTGTTTTTCAATTTCAATCTTTTGTGTTCACTCATACAGATGATAAAACAACAACAAATTCAGTTTCCTCAGGAAGGACTTGATTTTCCAGTCCAAAACTTATCAGGAGTGTTTGGAAGTCAGCAGTCATCCCATCCGCCAGTGTATGCAAGTGTCCTCCATAATCAAACCAACAAAACCTGAAAGACTTGTTGCAAACAATGACCTTGATCCACTTATGTTGGCGCAATTTCTTTGGATTTTCCCACTTTATTTATTTTTCATCTTTCTTTGTTTCTGTTTTATAGCATATTCTGTGTCTACAAAACCATGCACTGATTTGAAACAAATTTAGAATGTGACTCTATTGTGAAATTCGTTCATACTTCATAGCTACAGATTAGTAGCATTGACAAATTTCCTGATAGCAATTCTACCAGTGTGTCAGTGCACCATTTTTCTGAAAATGGTGGTCAAAATCATTAGCAGCTTGTGGAAACCAGGTCAGTAACAGTTCATCCCTCAAAGAAAAAGAGGGCATAATGTGTATTTATGCAATAAGACTTTTAATAAAATATTATTGATAGGTAATGTATGGGCTTCGTCATTATGTCAATATGTTTGAATTGGTTTAGATATCATAGCATCAAATCAGGGAATGATCTTGTAGACAGCTTGTAGTTCAATTTAAAGTGCTTGAAACATTGAACATAAATACCATAGTTAATGTACGAGGATTTCCAAATGTCTTGTGTCTCATTGTCATGAATAAATGGAAGTGTTTCTTTGAATTTTTATTTTGCCTGAATAAAGTTACTAAATTTCCCATTGGGATGCAATATCTCACTGTTATTACAAGGAAAGACAATTTAGAGTTTTGGTATTTTAACAAGAAAAATTTAGTTGATACATGATTTTGCATTTGCGGGCCGCATAAAATAATGGCGGGTTGGAGCTTCCATCCATCCATTCATTTTCTCTACCGCTTGACCCCATATATATATACACACACGCATATGCATTAGATCCAGATGGAGATACCAAGAAATAAAATGTGCAGTGTTGATCTCTTTTCTCATAATTGACTGGCTGTAAATCCAAAAGACTTAGACTTAGAGACTTAGACAGAACTTTATTGTCATTTTGTCAACACTAGGTGTGTACAAAACGAAATTTCGTTGCATACGGCTTTCAGCAATGTAGAGGTATTTCGGCTGGTTAAAAAAAGTGACATTCTATATAAAAATATGAAATAAGATAATTATAAAGTACAAAGTGCAGCAGTGATAAAGTATGTGAACAGTGCAGGAGACAAAAACAGTATTTACAAGTGTGCAGAGGAATGCTACGTTTGAATGTTCAGCAGTCTGACGACAGCAGGGAAAAAACTATTGCAGAACCTGGTGGACCTGCAGCGGATGCTGCGAAACCTCTTCCCAGAGGGCAGCAGGGAGAACAGTCCATGGTGGGGGTGTGATGGGTCACTGATAATATTTCGGGCTCGGGACACGCAGCGCTGGGATGACAAGTCCTGAATGGAGGGAAGAGGAGCCCCGATGATCCTCTCTGCTGTCCTCACCACTCTCCTCAGGTTCTTCCAATCGGAGGCGCTGCAACCTCCACACCACACCGAGAGACAGCTTGTCAGAATGCTCTCTATGGTGCTTCGGTAGAACGTCCTCATGATGGGTGGGGGCAGGTGGGCTCTCCTCATCCTCCGCAGGAAGTACAAGCGCTTCTGTGCCCTCTTGACCAGTGTTGTGGTGTTCACAGTCCAGGTGAGGTCGTCTGTGATGTGGACTCCCAGGAATTTAGTGCTGCTGACCACCTCCACAGCTGAGCTGTTGATGATCAGTGGAGCGTGGTGAGGCTGGTTCTTCCTGAAGTCGACGATGATCTCCTTCGTCTTCTCCACATTCAGGATCAGGCTATTTTCTCTGCACCAGCCCACCAACTGCTCCACCTCCTCTCTGTAGTCCAGGTCGTTGTTGTCCCTGATGAGGCCCACCACCGTTGTGTCGTCTGCAAACTTCACGATGTGATTGGTGGTGAACCTGGGGGCGCAGTCGTGTGTCATCAGGGTGAACAGCAGGGGGCTCAGGACGCAGCCCTGAGGGGAGCCTGTGCTGAGGGTGATGACATCGGAGGTGTTCTGTCCGACCCGGACTGACTGAGGTCTGTTGGTGAGGAAGTCTAGCAGCCAGTTCCGAAGGGGGGTGCTGAAGCCCAGGTGTTCCAGTTTTTCCACCAGATGTTGTGGAATGATGGTATTAAACGCTGAGCTGAAGTCCAGGAACAGCAACCGCACGTGGGTGTTCCTCTCCTCCAGGTGAGCCAGGCTCAGGTGAAGAACGGAGGAGATGGCATCCTCAGTGGAGCGGTTCTGCCGGTAGGCAAACTGGAACGGATCGAATGTTGGGGGGAGTCTGGAGACGATGTGATCTTTGAGCAGCCTTTCGAAGCACTTCATCATGATGGGAGTCAGTGCCACAGGTCTGTAGTCATTCCATGAGGTGATTTGAGGTTTCTTCGGCACCGGAATGATGGAGGCAGCCTTGAAGCACACTGGCACTTTGGCTTGGTCCAGCGAGATGTTAAAAATGTCTGTGATGACACCAGCCAGCTGGCCTGCACATTCCTTGAACACCCGCCCAGGTATGTTGTCGGGGCCTGGGGCCTTACGTGGGTTGACTCTTCTCAGAGTCTTCCACACGTCGGCTGAGTCAAGGCAGAGGACCTCCTCTTCCTGGTGGGGAACAGTTTTAACTGCCGGAGTGCTGTTTAGTGCCTCAAAACGCCCAAAGAAGTTATTTAGACCATTTAGGAAGTCAGCATCAACCTCACCCACCGGGGGGGAGGGTGAGTTGTAGTCCGTGATCGCCCGTATGCCTTGCCACATACTCCTGGTGTTATTGGCGTCGTGGAAAAAATCCTGAATTTTCCGACTGTGGCTTCGCTTCGCTAGCCTGATGGCACGGTTCAAGTTGGCTCTCGCTGTCCTCAGTGCCTCCTTGTCGCCAGATTTGAAGGCTGAGTTCCGTGCTCGTAGCATATGACGTACATCCTCAGTCATCCAGGGTCGTTGGTTGGCTCGGGTGATGATGTTCTTAGTGGTGCTGACGTCCTCGGAGCATTTGTTGATGTAGGCTGACACAGTCATGGCGTACTCATCAATGTTGATCTGATTGTCATATGTTGCTGCTGATTTGAACATGTCCCAGTCAGAGCACTCAAAGCAGTCCTGGAGTGCCTCCATGGCCCCCTCAGACCACACCCTCACCTGCTTCACTGTGGGTTTTGCTCTGATCAGCAGGGGCCTGTATGCAGGGGTTAGCATAACAGATAGGTGGTCTGAAGAGCCGAGGTGGGGGCGGGGGGCTGCTCTGAATGCATCCTTTATATTGGTGTAAACCAAGTCCAGAGTGTTCTCTCCCCGAGTTGGAAAATCCACGTGTTGGTAAAAATGAGGGAGAATAGTCTTCATGCTAGCCTGGTTGAAGTCCCCAGCAATGATGAAAACCCCCTCTGTGTGCGTGGATTGCAGCTCACTGATCGTCCGATAGAGAACCCTCATGGCCTCTTTAGTGTTAGCGCTAGGAGGCACGTACACAGCCGTGATGCTAACAACAGTAAACTCTCTGGGCAGGTAGAAGGGTCTACAGTTAACAGTCAAAAGCTCGATGTCCGAAGAGCAGAAGCTGGCGACAGATCTAGCATTTTTGCACCAGTTGTTGTTGATGTAGACACACAGCCCACCTCCTCGGGATTTACCGCTTAGCTCGCTGTTTCTGTCGGCGCGGAATGTAGCGAGCCCCTCCAGGCTAACGGCGTTGTCCGGCATTGATGAGTTCAGCCATGTCTCCGTCAGGATGAGAGCGCAGCAGTTCCTAACTTCCCTCTTTGAAGAGAGTTCCAGTTTTAGATGGTCCATTTTATTATCCAGTGAGCGGACGTTGGAGAGGAAGATGGATGGAAGCGGCGGTTTGTAGGGGTTAGCTCTCAGCTTAGCCGTTAGCCCACCTCGACAGCCGCGCTTACGCCGCCGGTCACACCGCCTACGCTTACTCCTCCTCCGGCGTGTGTTGCCTGGCGAGCCCGCTGCGTCGTGAGCTCCTGGGGCTAGCGCCCTAAGCACTCCGAGGCTACGCAAACAGACTAGGGTCGTTGTGGCTACGAGTCCGAAAACACTCGATGACCGTACCTCCAGCAGGCGCTGGCGATCGTACACTACTCTACTGGATGGATAAACTAAACTTTGTGTTGTTTGTAGTGTCCTAGGCGACATATTTTGTGAATATCCTCGTAGATTGCTGAGACGCGTAGCGGCCGCGGCCAACTGGGTCGCCGCCATCTTGGATCCTGGATGATCAAAATCCAAAAGGGTTTAAGTCATAAGCAAAGAATAAAGTAACTGGTCTCACTGTTTTAATACTTTTTGAAGGTGAGTGAATGGACATATTTCTGCATGCCCAACTATCCATACATACCCTTCCCCCCGTTTTCACTTGCAAATGATGCTCAGCAGAGCTTCCCTTGTGCTGTTGTCGAGCAGCAGGAGGACAGGAAACAAAGTTGCTCTTGCCCGGCCGTGAGGACTGTCGGAGAGAGAAGACATGACCCAAATATGTCTGGTTGTGAACAAGGTTTAGTTGTATCACTTTAAATGTAGTTGGAATGTGATCATTTCTACTGTGGTGACTACACTACGATTCTAATAGCAGGCATAAATGAGGTAAAACAACAACAAAATGACTTTGTGTGGCTTTGGATTTATTAAAGCGATATACTGGAAGCATGTTGAAAAAGGTACCGTAATTTTCGGACTATAAGTCGCGGTTTTTTTTCATAGTTTGGGTGGGGGGGCGACTTATACTCAGGAGCGACTTACATACATATATATGGTTTTTTTTCACTTTTTTGGGCATTTTATGGCTGGTGCGACTTATACTCCGGTGCGACTTATAGTCCGAAAATTACGGTAAATGTACTCCTGTGCGGTACAGGGTAAGAGTGTACAGTATACAGGACAGTGAGTTAAATTCCAGGCCTTTTCCTGCACATGGAGCTACACTCTGGTTTTCCCTCTCTATTACTTATCTTTCATCTTGTGAGAAATAGAGAGTCCTTTGCCAAGCCCACTGGCTATGGAAAAACAATTTAACTGGAATTAATTTGTTTCCCCTCCCTCCTCCTCCTTCCATCCCTGACATTGTTGTCTTTCTTTGTGCCTTAGAGTTTTCATGTAAGAGTTTATATTTTGTTTCAGTTCTTCCATGATCAGTCACAGTTCACAGGGTTCAGCCTGAGGTTCATGACAGGTTTAAGGCCTCCAGGTATGTTTGGATTCTCAATGGAGTTTTTGTCTGTTTCTTTGTTAGTTACCTTTTTTTTTTTTTAACTCGGTTGATATTTTTGATATGTGGAATGTCACATCTCATATTCCAGACGTATCTTCTTTGTCACATAAGTATTTGTCCTGCTCTGCACCATTGTGGTTTAGGAGGTAAATGACAGAAACCAGTTGCTTGAGGGACCCCTGATCACTTTTTCCACTCTAGCCGGAATGTTTCCAGTACTATTTATATGAAACCTCAAGCTTAACAATCAAGAAGCCCACTTGGCTATAGAGTCTTATACATTTCCCAAAGATATTTGAACTCAAAACATGACAGAATAACGGTAATGGCAGGGCAGAATAATGTATGGGCCATTTCTCTTTTGTGTGCTGACCAAAGCAGGAATGTTAACAAACAAAATCAATCCACAAGTCCATAAGTGTATTATTATTGTGTGGAAAATACAAATCTAATTTGCCTGCAGTAGCTTGAGTGATTTGTGGCAGTGAACATTCTAACCTATGCGTCTTAAGGGAGAATATTGACATTGTGTTGTAATCAGAATAAATGATATTCTCTCATTGGTGAAGGTTTGACATCTCACTTCATATAGTATGAACACATGACCAACATCCCAGAATAATTTTCTGGGCATTTACATATAGGCATGATACACGAATTAGAAAATGTTACATTTTGTTTTAAGCTATATATTTTTTATGTGAGTAAAACATGAAACATGTCACTGCCATGTTTATGTTGTTACCCAGGTGTGGGCTTTTTCATTGACTATTCAAACATTAAATAGCGTTGAATGTCTATGCTTAGTTTCAAGATTCAAGAAGTTTATTGGCCATGTTTGGGCATGCCAAACAAGGAATTTGACTCCGGTAGATCTCAGCCTCTGTTCAACATTTAGGTGACTAACAACACTCAGGACATGTTCAAAAATTGACAATTATTCTCAAACATCCCCTGATCTTAAACTCCCAGGAGTTCAAATTTTTAAATTAGAGTGGAGACTGAGAGCCCGGCCTTCTATTCCAACATCAGTGTGTGACCTCACAAACGCGGTTCTGAAAGGTCACAAAAATTTTCATAAACAGTCACTGCTACATTTAGAAGAGCAAATTGTGAAACAGCATCATATTAAACCCTGCTGATCAGTGGAATGGAGTGAGATGACATTTACATTTCTATGCGAGTTAAGGCAGGTGAGCAAATAAGCCATCTGCACATGTCATCTGCGCATGCGTGAGAATAAAGTGTAAAAAAAAAAGGCTACCAAACAACACACGGTTTTATATAAGTGCATATTTGTATGTGTCTGCCTCATGGTATTGTTGGATTTCCTCAATAGGGAGTGCGCCAGTCGCAATAATGCTAATACCAACTGTCTTCGCCCAAATTACTCAATGCATGATAGTTTTTCTTCTGATTAAGGAAGCTATTTATACACAATAAAAAAACATACACAGCACAGGACCGCTTTTTCTACCCTGCTGAAGCTCGTGCCCGCGTACGGGCAGAGTCAAAAAGCCGGTACTCTACTCCTGGGATCCTGACACTTATATAGTAGCCTGCCAATGTTACAACGCTAAAGATACGTATATCGGTTGAGGTCTCATCAGCATCCTTAGGCGTCTGTTACTCAGGCGACTGCCTTTCTGTCTGGGCTCCACATACTTGTGTGTCTCAGACACAAAGGCGACCCACCTTCGCTGTCACCATGGGGTTGTTCTCCCATCCCGTCAAGATTTCCCTGCAAACACTTAACTTATTTAATCTCCAAAATAGTTATGCTGATTATGAACAAACTGTTTACTGATAATATTAAAAAATGTTCAAAATACTTTCAGACCTCATTTGGTATCTCAGAATGCTTTATCAGGTCTTAGCTCATCGTCTGTCATACTGACTTTCTGAAATGTGCAGGCTGCTAATGTTGTCAGAGTATATGTACACAAAATAATTAGTACATGCGTATACAGGTAAAATATATTAATACATATAAACACATGGACTTTAAACCAATGGATATGTATATGTTTTTTTTTACAGGAAATTTGACTAATATCCCTTCAGTACACCTTAAAGCTTGATTAAAAGGATTTAAGCCTTAAGTGACAAATGCATTATGTGCCATGTTTAACTGCTCTATAAGGCAAGAGACTGGTTGACGATAAACACCCCCCTCCTCAGCCCCAGCGGCCAAAGACATCGTGGGCTGAATCTCCCTATTTTTCACAACCTAAAGTTGGCAAGTATGTAATAGAATTTAGAGGCTTAAACGTTGGTGTACAAAAGAAAAAAACCACTAAGCATCATAAAGCTCAGTTCATTTTTTTCCCATGGCAACTAAATCATGAACCAACTAAGTCATCAATATTTGTTTTCATCTTGTCTCATTTTGTTTCATGGTGGGTGATCCTAATATGCCGTCGTCGTATCGCACTGTGCGTGAATGAATGGAAAAAGTTACTCACGCTGTCTCATATTTTAGGGGCAAAATGCAACAGTTAAGGGGCAATCTGGATCCCAGCATACAGAAGGTCCAGAGTTTGCTGCTGTTGTCAAACGTGTAGTTTGGAGTTAGTATTCCGTCCGTCTGCCCGCCCACCTAACCCATCCATCCATCCATCCATCCATCCATCCATCCATCCATCCATCCATCCATCCATCCTCTAAGCTTTTTTAAATACACACAAACCTTTGCTAATGCTAATGTTAAAAGAGATTCCTGGACAGTTCACTAAATGGTCGGGACTTATGAATAAATTGCGCGCGTGCGTGCTTGTGTGCGCATATTCCCGCTGGGAACATCCATGGAAGGTGCGCGCATCTGTGCCATCTGACTGCCTGACTCAAACCACCACAGTGGAACATTACGACAAAAAAAAAAAACGAACGACTGCTTGTGTTACTGTTGTTTTTGGCTTTTGTCGTTGTGCAGCACTCGCAAAACAACGTCGCGGTTGACGCCGCCCCTACCCCCCATCCAGTTTGCTCTTCTGCAATATTTAATCTGCTCACGACACGAGAAAGTCAGGTCCATCCGGACGGGAAGTGAAGGAGGTCGCTGCTTTTCCCCAACTCGTATACGCATGGATGTCGCAACTGAGAAAGCGATGTATCTGTCGGGTATCCGTAACAGGTGTTGTGCTTGATTTGGTTCCCCCGTGAGATTTTGTTCCCCCTGCCGCGGGAGCGCGCACGCCTTATTTGGAAAGCGAAAAACCGATGTCGTACGGCGTCGTACGGCGTCAGCACTACGTTGTTTTCAATAAAAACATGAAGAACTCACGTTTGCGTCAGTCAATTTTAAAACCGATGTCGTACGGCGTCGTACGGCGTCAGCACTACGTTGTTTTCAATAAAAACATGAAGAACTCACGTTTGCGTCAGTCAATTTTAAAACCGATGTCGTACGGCGTCGTACGGCGTCAGCACTACGTTGTTTTCAATAAAAACATGAAGAACTCACGTTTGCGTCAGTCAATTTTAAAACCGATGTCGTACGGCGTCGTACGGCGTCAGCACTACGTTGTTTTCAATAAAAACATGAAGAACTCACGTTTGCGTCAGTCAATTTTAAAACCGATGTCGTACGGCGTCGTACGGCGTCAGCACTACGTTGTTTTCAATAAAAACATGAAGAACTCACGTTTGCGTCAGTCAATTTTAAAACCGATGTCGTACGGCGTCGTACGGCGTCAGCACTACGTTGTTTTCAATAAAAACATGAAGAACTCACGTTTGCGTCAGTCAATTTTAATTTTTATAAAGGATTATTCTCATTTGATGTCTTTAAATTCATCCGCGTTGTGCCATTGAAGCGGGGTGCATTCAAAGACCAGTCGTACAGTCGGAACACTCATTCACTTCACCAAAAAGCAACAATATAATTAAGTGAGCTCTTTGCAAAAACCTCGATGCAAAGAAACTCCTCTTTTTGGGTACAGGCTACAAGGAGTATATATTACAAAGGAGACTTTATACTTAATTGTGATCATCATTCATCCATCCATCCATCCATTTTATTACTCAGGTATTTTCAAAGCAAATTAATATTGTTGCATTTATTAATTTGCTTTAAAATGACAGCGCAATATAATTAAAAGCTGACACTATAGCAATGTCAAACGTGTTCATTTAAGAAAAAGCCACACACGTTTTGTGATCAAATCTTTCATAACGAGAATGATTTGAGTGAATTGATTTGAATGAATAATTGAGAAGAGATTTCAGTTCTGAAGGCTCCTTTTGTCCCAAGCAAAGTGACAGATGGTGGGTAGGGGGGATAAAAATTGTAACAGGAACTCTATAAAAAATGTCAAGCCGTGAGAATTTGTGCCTCCCTCCCATTTTGAGAACGGTGAGTCCTGGACATCGACTGGCTTTTTTTCTATCTTCCTGGGGGTCTGTTCAAGTTGTGTGGAAAATTTGAACAGGTTCCCTCATTCCTAGGCCAAGTTACAGGGGGGGAACAAATCCTCACAGCTGCCCCATGAGGATATGTTCCCCCCCTTATTTTGAGAACGGTGAGTGCTGGACTCCAGCTGTTTTTTTTTCTGTCTTCCTGGGGGTCCTTTCAGGTTGTGTGGAAATTTTGAACAGGTTCCCTCATTCCTAGGCCAAATTACAGGGGGGGAACAAATCCTCACGGGTGCCCTGTGAGAATATGTTCCCCCCCCCTTATTTTGAGAACGGTGAGTGCTGGACTCCAGCTGTTTTTTTTCTGTCTTCCTGGGGGTCCTTTCAGGTTGTGTGGAAAATTTGAACAGGTTCCCTCATTCCTAGGCCAAATTACAGGGGGGGAACAAATCCTCACGGGTGCCCTGTGAGAATATGTTCCCCCCCCTTATTTTGAGACTCTTTTGCACTCACCGTTCTCAAAATAAGGGGGGGGGAACATATTCTCACAGGGCACCCGTGAGGATTTGTTCCCCCCCTGTAATTTGGCCTAGGAATGAGGGAACCTGTTCAAATTTGGCACACAACCTGAAAGGACCCCCAGGAAGACAGAAAAAAAACAGCTGGAGTCCAGCACTCACCGTTCTCAAAATAAGGGGGGGGGGAACATATCCTCACGGGGCAGCTGTGAGGATTTGTTCCCCCCCTGTAACTTGGCCTAGGAATGAGGGAACCTGTTCAAATTTTCCACACAACCTGAAAGGACCCCCAGGAAGACAGAAAAAAAACAGCTGGAGTCCAGCACTCACCGTTCTCAAAATAAGGGGGGGGGGGGGGACATATCCTCACGGGGCAGCTGTGAGGATTTGTTCCCCCCCCTGTAATTTGGCCTAGGAATGAGGGAACCTGTTCAAATTCGGCACACAACCTGAACAGACCCCCAGGAAGACAGAAAAAAAACTGCTGGAGTCCAGCACTCACCGTTCTCAAAATAAGGGGGGGGGGGACATATCCTCACGGGGCTTTGAAAGATTTGATCACAAAACGTGTGTGGCTTTTTCTTAAATGAACACGTTTGACATTGCTATAGTGTCAGTTTTTAATTATATTGCGCTGTCATTTTAAAGCAAATTAATAAATGCAACAATATTAATTTGCTTTGAAAATACCTGAGTAATAAAATGGATGGATGGATGAATGATGATCACAATTAAGTATAAAGTCTCCTTTGTAATATATACTCCTTGTAGCCTGTACCCAAAAAGAGGAGTTTCTTTGCATCGAGGTTTATGCAAAGAGATCACGTAATTATATTGTTGCGTTTTGGTGAAGTGATTGAATGTTCCGTCTGTACGACTGGTCTTTGAATGCACCCCGCTTCAATGGCAGAACGCGGATGAATTTAAAGACATCAAATGAGAATAATCCTTTATAAAACTTAAAATTGACTGACGCAAACGTGAGTTCATGTTTTTATTGAAAACGACATAGTGCTGACGCCGTACGACGCCGTACGACATCGGTTTTTCGCTTTCCAAATAAGGCGTGCGCGCTCCCGCGGCAGGGGGAACAAGATCTCACGGGGGAACCAAATCAAGCACAACACCTGAATTGTCCAGCGCAAGATATGGCCAAGCCAAAGAAATCGAAAGCGAGGCGGAGAAGGCGGAAAGAGTTGATTCTTATACAGTTATGCTTGTTCGGAGGTTTCCTTCTCGTCTTCAAGGGGTTGTCCCTCTTAGTTGACGGTCCAGGTGAGGATGGAATGTTTTTGCTTGTTTTGTAGTGAGCGATGAGCAAATTGAGTGATTGTAAAGCAGTGTAGAAAATGCAAGCATGGGTTAATGGATGGATAACTCTCAAATATATCAATTAAAATGCATTATGCCCGTCTCTGATGCGGCTTTAGTTATAAACAGCAATGTGTTTTACAACATGTCTGCATGAAGCAGATATAAATTAACCTCGAGAGACTACTACTCAACTTTGTTAAAAAAAAAAAAAAAATTAAAACGCACTGGCAAATCCCCGACCAATACAGGTCGAGATGATCATGACTTAATATATCGACTCCTGCGTTGCTTCTGTTGGCAGTGGTACAACGCAGGATATCTCATCTAATAATCTCCAGGATCAACTAATCGTAAATATATTGCTGCAGTGAGGATACACATAAACGACCTCTTTAAGTGGAAGAAGAACTTTAATACAAAGCAACAAAGAATCAAGAGCACACTGTTTTGTGACAAACATGCATGCAATACAGTCGTAGCAACACACTTAACTAATTGAACGTTAATAGCAGGGGCGGTGCTACATTGTGGTGGGAGGGGAGGCTTGGTCACTCTCTGGCCACTTTGACCCACCAAACCATGGCAATTTGTTCAAATCTGACACTTAAAATAAAATAATAATTTTCTTAAAAAAACATCATAAAATAACTCTTTTTCTACAGGTAGAACCTGCACCATTTTGATACAGTCCCATTTAATCTTACCCATTTTTTTCACCTATTCAACAATATATTATGATCAATTCTATCAAACACTACACTGAGATCCAATAAGATTAGCACCCACATCATTTGTGTTTCATTAAAATAAGACATCTGCTTTTACTTTGGAAAATAACGACCATCAATCCTTCATGTGTGATATTGCTTATTTGTTTTTTAATCACTAAATAATACCAAAAAACAAAAATAATTGTTTGATAAACAGTAATTGGGGAAAATGTTTTTAACGTACTTTAATGCAAATAAAATTGTATCAGATCAGTCCATTAATCGATGGAATAATTGATAGAATAATTGATTCTAAAATAGTCAAGAGTGACAGCCTGAGTCATCACAAAATAAAAGTGATAATCAAGGTTTTTACCTTGACTGTCATGAACTTGGAGTGTGCAAGTTTTACGGTCGATTTTAAGATTTGGCTCTAGCATTGATCATGCCCCTGAAAGGGGGAGAGAAATTATGAAAATTCTACAGGTCCATTACTGACAGGGGCTTTAGAAAACAGCAATTCTAGTTGGAGGCATTGAAGTTGTAGGATCCAGATCCCGGGCAGTGCCCCTTCTGTTTCTGTACAATGAGGTGTAGCGGGCGCAACACTTGGGTGTTAAATGCATTTCTCTTGTCCTTATTGTGTTCTTGTTAACTCTTAATTAGATGGCTGGAAGATCAATTAAAATGAATTATTTATGACATGCTTAATGAAGCTCTGCCTAATTGAGCTTGATACTGCGGAACAGGAAGCAGGGCACTCAGCGGCTCCTCACAGGGACCCATTAATCATTTCTACACTCCTTTATCCATGTACACGATTGTAAATCAGGGTGGGAGGCAGGGAAGGGGCAAACATTTGAGCACTGGCACACACGCAAGCCTCTTCCATTGTTGTTGTGTGATGCAGTGAAGGTGAGGCCAGGTAAGAAGTTCATTCATGCCCAGAGTACAATATAATAATTTGGATTTTTAATTCAATGACCCCTGTCCCATCGGGCTGTCTTGTAATTGGCAATTGTGAGGAAGCCCTCCTACTGACCTCTCCCAAGTACTGCGTGAAGTAAATTCACTGGTGTTGCATTTGAAGAATGTGCAGATGTACTAGTCTCAGTGAAAAAGCTCCAGGGAATCAATTTCATTGTGATATTTTGGTTTTTCGGAAAATCAATTACTTATCGTCTTACTGTCAGGTTTAAATTGAAAGAACGCATGTTTACAGCATCATAATTAATTATTCTTTATTGACAACAATTATGAATGTTTATATTATTATTATATCGTATGATATTTCATTCGTTTTTCTGGCTATTTTCTCTTGAACAAAATCAACATTTTGGAGCCGATCACCAATCAGAAAAAAAATCGATAACTGATCTGATCAGAAGATGGATTGGCACCAGGCTAGCACAATATTCACGTATAAATGATGCCCATTGAAATGCATTGAGAATAATAATCATAAAATCCTAAAAATTCTTGAAATAATTTTGAGAGGGTGTTGTTGGGGGAGAGAGCAGAGGGTGTTGTTGGGGGAGAGAGCTCACTGGATGGCAAAAGAGCTATCTGATTAAAATTGAGACAAGATCAATATGTCAGGATGATTTTTTACGACATTTTCATTGGGTAGTTAACCGTGAGTTAGTGGAAAATAGGTACATTAGCTCAACAAATGTTGGAAAACACTGTTCAAGTTATAAATACGGCTCAAGTTATTTAATTCTTATGGAATGCACTGATGACTGATGTGATGTGTCTCCAAGGATACCGACTCAACACGCTAGTCTCGCTGTTAATTCTGGCTCCCGAAAAAGGTACCTGAAGCGCACGTTTACTTGTCTTTTTAAGTTCCTGGCGGGCATAGAAAATATTCGCTCTACCAATGGTTCATACACATGCAAAGAAAAAAGAGCACTGAAGCAGATTGCTGTTGCCAATGCAATCATGCGCTTTTCTTGGCTTGCATTAGCGTTATTGTACACTGCTGTGCCTCATTCGTAAATGAGAAAAAAAAAGAGTTGCACATAATATGAACCGTCGAAACAGGTGAACCGAATTAAAACAGTGAAACCGAGCCATTTAAAATGTTTTTTTTTTTAAATGCAGCACGACTGAATGTTGATGACGTTCGAAAGGCAAACACACATGTAAATAACATTGTATTGAGCCTTGGAAAAAAAGATTTCCATTTTATTTATCAAGGGATGATTCAATGTCATGTCATATTATTATTATCATTCATAATATGACCTCTTGACGGCCTCGTAACTGGTTTTCTTCTCATCATTTATCAATTTTAAAGTGATGTAAAGTTATTAGTATAGTTTTATATTTTTTCCACTTGATGATTCCTTATTATCACTGTGTTCCTTTATTTCTTTTTCTTCTGAAGCCATGACACAATGCACTGTGAAAAAAATCTGTGAGGCAGCGAGGCTGTGAAAGATGAGCAGTGATATAGCGAGAGATTACTGTCCCATTGTTTTTATGCCGGTCATATCATTTTATTTTATTGTATTTATCCGCCACAATTTAAAGGCCGGTCCATGAAAATATTGTCTGACATTAATCCGGTCCTTGGTACTTGCATGGCAAGGTGAATAGCCTCACCAGCTCGTCTGCAAGTTTGTTTTGTTGCGCGTTAAATGAAATCAAAGGGAACTGAGAATCGTGTCACGTGACACCGATCTCTCTGGGACTGCACTATAAGGCCACTTTGACGTTGCTGAAGTGTTCCTGGATGCAGAGGGAAAAACAGTTAAGGTCAATTCTAACAAATTAAATGCTTATGTTACATGTAGCTTGTGTGCTCATCATAGTTTAATGAGCTAGCTAACCTTCAAAATTCCCCCTTGTGACAAGAAAAGTACAGGTGGACGTCTACCAAATGGGTGTGAACCGTTTGGTAAACATTTGAGACCTTGAACGAACCCTGAAAAACTCGAACATGAGTTCAACATTCGCTGCTTTTCGAAAACCTTTCGCCGCTCAGTGGGGTAGGCCGGGGGCTTTAGGAGACAGTGTTAGAAAATCCAATGCCACGTGACAGGAATTAAAACCCCAAATGATTTGTATTTGTTTTTGTTTTTTTATCCTCAGTGTGAAGCACAAGTAAATCAGCCACACAAATATTTGTTTTATTTTTTCACTGTGTGGCTGGATGAAATTTACTTGTGCTGTCTCATATTGTAGAGGCAAAACACAACCAATTAGGGGCATTCCACACGAATATGAAAATTTAATTTATATATTTTGCTCCAATTGTGAATAACTGGAGCTAGCGAGGCGAATCATTATTCGCATCCACCGCCAGGGCGTAAGACACATGAGAATGTATCACTAGACTTTTTGCTGCTTTACAGAGTTTTGTAGTCCAGCAATGGCAGCAGATGTCAGCGAGGCCAAAGTCCTCTTAAAATTGTCTTTGACATTAATGCAGAGTAGAAAAATTGATTTCTTGAATAGTCTGTTCAAACCCGACTTGGTCTAAATTGAAGGGTGGTGATTGTAGACACATCTGATGTGCGCGTGTGTTTTCGTTGTAGGGAAAACAACTCTTAAAACTACGTTTAGAGAGGCTAAATGTGTTTGCAACCATAATTCAAATAAAAAGTTATATTTTAACCGTGAAAGTTGTTGCGTCATTACTGGCTGAATAGGAAAACACAATTGCTACACACAAACCTTTCACCACCGCCCTGGCCCTTTCCCAATTAAAAGTGAAAAAGTGTCTGTCGCACAGGTCAGCAACTGATTCATGACAGCCTAAAACTTGTTAAAACTAAACTAAAACTAATTTCATGTATATAGTAATATACCATTTTATATTGACAATTTTTCACAAGTTATGAATACATTTAATTCAGTCACAATAATTTTGTATTTATTAATACCCTAAAACACCCCTCTCTTTATTTTACTGTGATACATTTTGCGTAGGTTCCAACCACAGTTCCAGTCACCATGAGAGATGGGAGGGAAGAAAGCTACTGCAGGAAATAGACAACAGCAGCACAGTGGAAATGACCATAGAAAATAATTGCACTTCTCCAGGTAAGAGAATAAAAAATAGTTTTGTTTGGCCATTAAAAAACCGATATCATGTGAAATAGCCTTCTATTGCTCTCTTAAACATAGATTTATGAACTTGGTATCACTTGTATGTTGCTATTTTTAAAAGAGGATGAAAAGAACTGCAATTGTGTCATAATTAATATGTACAAGGCGTGATGGAGTGAGTGGTTAAGATTAAACTGAAAATTGTATCTTCACCTTCAACACAGGACTTTTGGGGCCTCAGAGAAAAATGCTGCTGTCATTAAACAAAATGGCCACCATCAATCTTGTCACACTTCTTAGGTCATCTATAAAAGAATCAGTGGTCAAAGTTCAACTTCATTTCTTTCCTTGCTTATTAAAACTGCTCTTTGATCTCTGCTAAATTTAAAGCATCTCTGGTGGCTTCCTGCACTTAACTGCCCTCTGGAGAACTCTAGGACATTTTTATTCCTACTGCGGTCCTTCTGTTCGTATCGAGTAAAATAGGGCATTGCAGCAAATTGCTGAGTCATGGTTAATGTGAGCACTGAAAAGGGCTTTTCACACTGGCTTTAGCAGAACGCTATGCACTGTCGACAAACTCATTCATTGTCTATGTTCAAGAATGTTCAATTCGGTGTGACGGCAGAGGGCGCATCCAATAAATGGATTGGCGCGGTGATTTCAGACTCCTAATAAGAGAAGATTTTGGAGGCATGGTGGAAGTAATGATAGACACGGTAGGTATCCCAGTACCCCGAGCTTTGTGACACAGGAAGGATGATGGCCTACTTCAGCGGACAAAAGCTTCCAGGATACTTCCTGGTGGGCTACGAAGCAACCACTTCCATATATGGAAGCTTGCACGAAGCTGCTGTCATCATGGAATTAATTATAACCATAATAAGACTCACTCCACTAATATCAGAGATCGGTAAAGGAGGTGAAGAGGTGCCTTTTTTCCACAACACAATTAATGCAAAAAAATGCAACTGCTGAGCTGATTCCAAACTAACTTTTGGCAAGAGGGGTACACCCAGCCGAGATTGGTCATCAGTCAATCACAACCTTAATTTACTTGCATCTTTTTGTAGTGCGGGAGGAAACGGAGAAAATGTATGCATTATTCAAACACTGGCAAAACATGTGTAGTACAGACAGACGGAAGTTAGGTCCTAGGGATTCAAACCAGCAACGTTAGCGCTCATCGAGTAAAATAGATTTAAGAAATGTCACAATTCATCAAATCACTAGCGCTAAGGTTTATGCGCTAGTCATTTAGCTTTGTACGGTCCTTATATATCCTCCATTTAAAATACTTAAAATGTATTTATGACCCAAACAAATGGGGTCCATGACCAAACCGCGTTAGACAGAAAGTTGCATAGGATCGAAGTGAGTAAAATCGAGATTTAGGTGTATATAGCATTTTGAAGTACTAAGTGGAGGGTATCCATGACCACGCCCAACATTGTCCATTGATGTCTTCATGCTGAGAGAAACAAGCTAATTATAGTTGAAATTTTGTACATATTGTTTTGAATGCAAACTATTGTGTTGCAGCAGCATTGCTGTTTATTATTATTTTTTTATTAAGGGTTTGTCATTGATGCTCGACAGGCTTGCTCTTTCTTCATACTACTAAACTAATTAAACTGTTGCCCAATCTTGCCAGCCATTTTTACAAGGATGAAATTGTCCCCCAAGCTTTGTGTTGTGGCAGGATTCAGGATGGTGGAGAAACTTACTGATGACTGTTTAAAATTCCTCCTCTCTGGATGCTCAGTCGATCAAAAAATAGAAATCAAAGATGCAACAACATCAAGGGAGGGAAAAAAAGTCATCCTTTGCATTTCTGCTTTCAGCAAAACATCAAAACATGGCATCATGCCAGTTATTTCCTCACTTATTTGATTGTTTCCTGGTTATTTTTTTTTATTCTGATAGTCATTTATTTTTTCAGGTAAAGAAAAACAGAACAGTTCTTAATAAGTTGGTTTAATTAGCGCAGTACAGAAATTGAACACATCCACACAAAAAAATAACATCAAATCTACAAAGCTAATGTCATTTTAAACATTTGGCATATTGAACATTCTTTGTTTCCTACCTCAGTCTGGCACGTACAATCAGGAAAATTACAGAAAAAGACATTTCAAGCAATTTTCTCTTGTACCGTAATTTTCGGACTAAAAGTCCCTCCGGAATATAGGCCGCATTACCCATAGAATGCACAATAACGTGAAAAAAACCATATATAAGTCGCTCCGGAGTATAAGTTGCATTTTGGGGGAAATGTATTCGACAAAATCCAACACTAAGAACAGACATGAACGAGCAACAACAGGCTAAACAATAGATTAAAGATTTAAAGATTAAAGTCCCAATGATCGTCACACACACACCTGGGTGTGGTGAAATTTGTCCTCTGCATTTAACCCATCCCCGTGTGATTTTAATCCATCCCCTGGGGGAGAGGGGAGCAGTGAGCAGCAGCGGTGCCGCGCTCGGGAATCAGTTGGTGATGGTATGCTAACGTGACATAAACACAAACGAAGAGCTGAGAACGGGCCTGACGTAACATTCAGAGTTATTAAAAAAAAACTATTACCGTTTTTTTCCATGTATTGTGCGCCCCCATGTATAATACGCACCCTAAAAATGGCATGTCGATGCTGGAAAAAAGCCTGTACCCATGTATAATACGCACCCACATTTTGACTCCTACTTAAGTCCGTAAACGTAAAATTATTTCAGAAAAAAGATCATCTTTGGGAACAACCGGTTGTTATTCTGCCGGTCAGTATCACTGCGCATGCGCTAGCAAACTCGATAGCGAAGAAATGTTTCGGATTTGTGTAGGGTACATTGTGACAGCAAACGAGCAGGTGATCGAGCAAGCGTCTGATACGAGAGCATTGTGTTCGTATGGAGCGTGTTTGAAGTGAACAGCAGAGAAGAAAGGAACAAGGCAAAGTGTTGTGAAATAAAATATTACCTGTAATACGCATTTAGGTAGAGAACTGAACTCTCGCTCTTTATATAGCTGACGTGTTAAAAAAAAAAAAAAAAAAAAGAATTATGTGCCCGTGTATAATGCGCACCCCAGATTTTAGGACAATAAATTAGTTAAATTTTGCGCATTATACATGGGAAAAAACGGTACATAAATAACACGTTTATAAAACCATCCGTGTCACTCCAATTCATTAAATCCATCGATCGTCCAATGACGGCGCTTGCACTTCAAAATATTCCACAGGCCCATATAACGATATATAAATTAGATATCAAATAACTATTATATAAGCAATAATATTATCAAACCATCTGTGCACTTTAAATCATTAAATCCATCGATCAAATTCCTCGTCCTTTGTCAACAACGCCGCGCGTGCGCCCTGACGTCAGCCTCGTCGTTATTCCACAGATCTAGTATACATATAACCATATTGTAGCGTTAAAAAGTACAAGGAAAGACGTGGGTTAGGTAAACGGCTCTTTATTTAACAAACGTCCAGGCGTGTGGCGGCGTGGACTTCCAGCCACGGAGGTGGAAGAGAGATCCATAGAATAGGACCGGGCGTGCGTAAAAGCCATGACCGAGCCCCATCCACCGTCCCCGGACAGCCACCCGGCCGAGCGCCGGCCCCCGACTTCTATCCACGGAGGTGAAAGAGAGCTCCCGAGAGTAGGACCGGGCGTGCGTAAAAGCCATAATAGTTTTTCAAACCTTCTGTATCACTCCAAATCCTTAAATCCTTCAAACTCTTCGTCCTCCGTGTCACTTAGAAACAAAGCCGCTCATGATGCCGGTAGTACGTGGGGCCCTTCGTCATCTTCGTCATCCCGTGATCAATCTTTGTCCTTTTTGTAAACGACCACCGCGCCACGCCGTGCCGCGCTGCTGACGTCACTTGAAATTCAAATGACAGTAATCCCTTGCTACATTGCGGTTCGTTTATCGCGGTTTCACTTTTTTTTGGAAAACTTTTGAAAAAATTCACATATAAATCGCTCCTCATTATAAGTCGCCCCCCCACCCAAACTATGAAAGAAAACGCGACTTATAGTCCGAACATTACGGTATTTAAGATTGTAAGTTGATAGCAGCACCTTGGATACTAGTGTGATATGCCAGAGGGTCGCAGCAACTTTTTTTTATTAGGGGAAGAAAAGAACTGTGAACTTTTCTTTTTTTTTTAACAAACTTAGTTCAAAAAGTTTCAATTATGAACTATGAACTGAACAAGTTCATTTTTAAAATTTGTGAGCTCAACTTTAGAAAATGAACTTTTCCAACATTGGCATCCACACATGGACGAAGACACTTTAATTTCACCTTTCATTAGGATTTTTAAGACCTATTTATTACGGTTGCACTTTGGCCGTACTACGTCCTTTCTTTTAGTCTTGAACTTAAACACATTTGAAAACAAAAGGTTTATGTAGCCATCTAATGGAACTCTGGGTACTTCCATACAAGTGCTCTCTCCAGGAGTCTTTCACTGGTCACTGTCCTCCACCTTCTTTAAGTTTTATTCTCCTCAGCCCAGCTCAGTTTTAGGTGAGGAGGCTGGGATGACTTAATCAGGGCTTCTCTGTGACAAATGTGGTGGCTGTGCACCTGGCGGCAAGTTGAACTGTCTGCACGATCTCCTTGTTAAGGTCCTTACTGATTGATGGGAGGGTGGTGGCCCCAATATCTGCAGCTGCAGTATGTGTGTGCGTGCGTGTGTCTTCTTGCTGTCGGCCCATATGTGATAGTTTCACTCCTTGCAGGAAGACTTATCATTCGTGGGAACTTAGTAAGGATTTTGGAATGATGTGCTTGACTTTGTCTCGTCTTGACTTGGATTTGACACTTTTCTCAGTTGCTTTCACACATTTCCCAGATCAGAATTGAATTTCTCAACACTACTTGTTCAATTTTCACATCACATCATCTAAAAGCAGTTTCTCATTTCTTTGTACAAGTTGCAAATCCTTGGATATATATCTACATATATGACAATGGTTCTTTGTTGAATTGTATCACACGCCACAACATTTTGGCGGCAGTTCATCGTCAAGCATTTTAATAATTTTCCATTTGACTTTTTTCTGGTTGAATCTTGATATTTTTTCTAATGAAGGGAAATCTGTGAATCATTAGAACAACCGGTGATCTCCTGTACTACTTTTCTGAACTAGCCCATGGCAAGTAAAAATAATTGCTGTGATGTGAATGAGAAATTGCGGCCCGAAGGAAGTATGACGATTGCACAGCAATTTCTACATGTCTTACATGTACTATTTTCCCGAAGGAGATTGTTACATGTACACAATTTTTTTTATTTGTTTTTTTTCCTTTGTGTTATGCAGTGCTCTTTTGTTTCTGTGTATCAATAAGATGGAATGTCAACGAAGTGAAATGTGAATCTTATCCAGTTTCTTGCAATCAATATTCCAAAATGGCTATCAAAACTTCAGTTTATATCAGAACATACCTTCGGATTATGCAAGCAATTTGACCATCTCAGTGGCCTAGTGGTAGAGTGTCCGCCCTGAGACTGGAAGGTTGTGGGTTCAAACCCCGGTCGGGTCATACCAAAGACTATAAAAATGGGACCCATTGCCTCCCTGCTTGGCACTCAGCATTAAGGGTTGGAATTGGGGGGTTAGATCACCAACTGATTCCCGAGCGCGGCACCGCTGCTGCTCACTGCTCACCTCTCCCCCAGGGGATGGATTAAAATCACACGGGGATGGGTTAAATGCAGAGGACAAATTTCACCACACCCAGATGTGTGTGTGACGATCATTGGGACTTTAACTTTAACTTTAACTTTATCCGTACACGACACATTCTTGTTGTTCTGACGTCACTGTCTTGTTCAGTGACACAAACATTTAATTTTTCGAGATGTAGGCTACTAAAACGTAAATGTAAATTACTTTTGCAGGGTGTTTTGCTTTTTGTACAAATTGTTTTGAGAAATGCACTTACTTTTTTACAAATTTCAATTATGAGCTACCACGTGACTGAGAAAAATTAACGAGAAGATGCACTGTACTAAATTGAGATTTCTATTTCATCTAAGTTTCATTTGTATTCCACCCAAAATCACAAACAAAGAATAAAGTATGCACAGAAATACAGTGTAGGTGATTATACTGTAGTTGTGAAGATTGAAGGATTTCTGTCTTCAAACTTCTCAGAATGCATGTCTTCTCAGCTGTAAAACAAGACATCATGAATGTGCATGTGAGCAGTTGAGTATTTTTATATACCGTATTTTCCGCACTATAAGGCGCACCTAAAAACCTCCAATTTTCTCAAAAGCCGACAGTGCGCCTTATAATCCGGTGCGCCTTATATATGGACCAATATTGAGCCACTCCAACAGGCGTGTCGAAATATATGAATTTATATATAGACAAAGTTTTAAAATGGGCCATTCATGAAAGGTGCGCCTTATAATCCGGTGCACCTTATATATGGACAACGTTTTAAAATGGGCCATTCATTGAATGTGTGCTTTATAATCCGGTGCGCTTTATAGTGCGGAAAATACGGTACATGTTTGCTGTTTGTTTGGGCATGGTGTGTGCATGAAACAGACTGTGCAAAGACGTGGGAAGAACAAGAGTCCTTAAATGTCACATTACTCAGCACGGTAACTACTCGCGACATGCGATGTGTCAGCCTTCATCATCATCGCCCTCTGAGCATGTTGCAGAACAGGCCCCCAGCCCTCCCTCCACATGCACTCAGATTATGTATGAGATGTACACGGGATGCGCTTGTTCAGATTCCCTTGAGTGAACAATGCAACTTTAATCAATTTATTTGGTATGCTGAGCACCAGCATCCCCTGAGTTGTTTCTTTTATTGTTCTTATTCTTTGCTATTGTTGGCCTGAAACTATTAAAGCCTCCGCAGCTTCATCCAATAGATAACGGGTAACCGCTACTTCTGATTGTAACACTGCCATGTTTCATTACTTCCCACCGGTATCTCATTACTGCACCTTGAGTTAGAATTTTCATCAATTGTGTGTATGTTTATCAGTTCTAACTGTATAGTTTCCAATTGATGCTACTCAATACAACAGTACAGGAAGATGTGTCGTGTTCCCTCACTGTATTGTGGTTCATGTTTTGTGGCCTTGCTGTTCAATGGATTTTTTTGAGTGTGTCCGTATCATGCTATTTACCGTTTTCTTCCATGTATAATGCGCCCCCATGTATAATACGCACCCTAAAAATGGCATGTCGATGCTGGAAAAAAGCCTGTACCCATGTATAATACGCACCCAAATTTTGACTCCTACTTAAGTCCGTAAACGTAAAATTATTTCAGAAAAAAGATCATCTTTGGGAACAACCGGTTGTTATTCTGCCGGTCAGTATCACTGCGCATGCGCTAGCAAACTCGATAGCGAAGAAATGTTTCGGATTTGTGTAGGGTACATTGTGACAGCAAACGAGCAGGTGATCGAGCAAGCGTCTGATACGAGAGCATTGTGTTCATATGGAGCGTGTTTGAAGTGAACAGCAGAGAAGAAAGGAACAAGGCCAAGTGTTGTGAAATAAAATATTACCTGTAATACGCATTTAGGTAGAGAACTGAACTCTCGCTCTTTATATAGCTGACGTGTCAAAAAAAAAAAAAAAAATTGTATCCATGTATAATGCGCACCCAGATTTAGGACAATAAATTAGTTACATTTTGCGCATAATACATGGAAAAAAACGGTATTTATTTTTTGTTTGATTAACAGTGTAAATGGCAAATGGAGTAAACATATACTGTAGTTCTTTTATCTACACCATAGCGCTCAAAGCGCTTTACAAAGTCTTATCCAGCAATTTACACAGCCATTCATGCCCGCAATGTGTTTAGCAACAGCTCGTGTTTGATCTGTTCCATTCTGGACTGCCTGATGCACTGACGCATCGATCGATAGATGGATCTTGTTCCAGAAAGAGCGTCGAGAAGCGAAGCCATCGAAGCAACAGTACATAAAAGCACAAAAAACAACAAAAAATACAGGAATCTTGAAGCACAGACTTACACGGTCCGTATGCAACGTTTGAAGACAAATAATGTGCTCAAAATAAATCAAAATGACAAAATAACACTATTTACGTAAAGACAAAACGTACTTTTCCATGATAGAAGAGACAAAGTCACTGATGTGCTTCATGTCCTGAAGTCACATTGTCAGTGATCCCTGGCAATGTTGCTATTTTTGCAATGCTGTGAGGCAGCAGAAGAGCCTTTGAGGAAGTAAGGATAAAGAAGAAGAGCTAAGATGTGAATGTTAGAATACATCGGCTTGCGTGACAAATTCTGAACATGTTCAGCAGAGCATAAAAGCAAAGCAAAGGTGCCACAGAGCACCGGCACTGGGAAAACAAGCCAAACTTAAGTCATGCTACATTTCCAGACAGAGTCCCTTGGTGCCAAACAGTGGCTTCTTCAAATTCCCTGGCAAATTAGACCGGCATGAGATGATGCAGTCAGGCAGGCAAGTGGGCAGGAGGCGGCTCTCATGCCATAATGAAGCAAACTGAGGCAGAATTTAAGACCGCTTTGTTGAGTACTGCATGAACCGACTGTGATGTAGTGAAGAGACTTTAGGTGATTTAGATGATGGAGAAGGATATATTTGAAATACCACTTTAGTCTGTGTATCTACAGCATGGTGCGTGTCTTTAGTCATATAGCGCCACCATCCCTCCATCCATCCGTCTTCTGTACAGCTCATCATCACCATATGCACAGATGGGATGGAACCTTTCTTAGCTTACACGTGCCACTTTTTCATTAGCTCCATATGGCACCACATCCCAAGAAGTTGCTTTTCTATTACAACTACTAAACACTCTCATCTTAAGATAATCTGCCATAACATTTCATGTGGCATTTTTACGACAATCCAAAATGTGAATTCCTGTTGCATGGTGCGGCCACTTCACAAAGTACTGGCCATTAAAATCCATTTCTGGGTTAGGGTTAGCTAGCAAGACACAGCCGCCCGCCTATCCAAAAGTAAAAAATACAGTATGTACAGTGTGCACATATACATCACATTTACATCAACATATCTTTTTATTCACCTTGCAAAGCACCTCTTGGAGTTGCAACCAAATTTTGTTATAATGTTAATCATAATTTTACATACTGTAAACTATGATTAGGGTGAGAAGCTCGTCCATCCATGAGGGACTCGGTGTCGAGCCTCTGCTCCATGTCGAGAGGAGCCAGATGAGGTGGCTCGGGCATGTCATTAGGATGCGTCCTGTACACCTCCCCGGCGAGGTTTTCCGGGCATGCCGTATGTAGCTTTAGATGAAACAGTGCTATTGTGACTTTGTGAGAGGCATGTAAAGCTTGCTGATAGCGCTCATTCCTAATGGAGACCTCAGAGTCATTCATTTGGCCTCTCAAAATCAATGAAAAACTGCAAATGATTTGGTAAATTTAATTTAATTTAAATCAAACCTCTTACCTCTAGTAAGGTGTAAATAGCCTTTTTTTGTGATTTGGTCTGTGAAGGAACATTTTATCACTGTAACAGTGTGAGTGGGTGTCAGGTTTAATTCGCTGACTGAATAACTGTTTAGAGAAAAGTATCAGCGGACAAACACAAGTGAGACGGAAGATTGAGTCTTAACTTGCGCAAGGAGGGCAGTACAGATAGTTTACAACCATCTCACTACTCCTAAAGATCTGTCTGCCTCCTTGCTCTTTTTATTTGGGGTTGCCCTACCCACAAACCGAAACAAAGGCCCCTGAGGGAGGGGAGCGTGTGGGCTTTGCTTCGTAAACATAAAAAACGCAAAGTGATATACTTAATGGAAACAGGATGAGGTATCAAGAGTTCAGCAACCACTTAGGCAGGAAATCAGAAGCTTGCTTAACGCTCCATTAAGAACGCGTGGTTGCGGTGACAATCGCTCATCGCCTCTCGATGTTTGCTAGACGCTTCATTGAAAGAACGATGCAAGGTGTACGGTTTCTTTGCAGCTGCATCCTGCTGACCCAGTTGTAACCTCTCACCTCTCCTGTGGTAAAACAAAAGAACAACAAGGCAAGCGCAGCAAGCACGTACTCGGCGTACCATTGTTAGTAAAACATCACGGTAATATATTAATATTGCAGTAAAGCATAATATAAGAGAACGCATGATAACATATATGTACACTTTTTTCCAACAATTCCTCCCTGTTTATCATAAGTTCTCAGAAACAATCAAATCACCGAAGACGGCCACTTCGAAGGATTTTCAGCCGTAGGATCACAAGTATGAGCACAAATAAGTTTACACCAAGAAAGGATAAACGTTGCGATATTATCATTCGGAAACACCTAGATCTGGGAAGAAGTCTGTAAACCCAAGTGCAAAAATTCCATCATCATCATCGTTATCATCAACATGCTGGCGTTCAGACATTAGAGGCATACCCCGGCCATCTTGTCTTCCATGGGCGATATTGCTGTAGTGAGGAGACGATTAAACAGAGCACGGAGACATGGAATACAACAACAACCACACAAGGTGAGTATAGCAGTAATAGAGGACACAAGGGCTTTATACTTCCCAAAAGCAGTCATCCACTTGTTGTGCTCTTTCATCCTCGTTTTGAGGGATTGCAAGCTTGCAATCGCCTTCGTCAGGCTCCCATCAGGGGCGGTGTCATTCTGGATGAAGGTGCAGCATTGTTCCCTGAACATTGCGCAGACCCTTCCTTTCTCAGACAACAACATAACAAGAGCATTGCGGTTCTGGATTGACATTAGGGAAGGCGTGGCTAGCTGTTCGTGCACTGCCTCAAGTCCCGCTTGTGTCCTTTGCCCAATTTCTGCATGTTGCAATGGTTGTAATTTATCATGTCGACGTTCTTGTTCATCGTACACCACCAGCAAATGGAAGACTCCCATCCTGCTACAATTTGGTCAATTAATTCTTATTAATCAGGAACTCCTCTGGGGACTCTAATTGCATCAATTTCAGTCAGATCATCGTCGCCTCTCAAATTTAAAGACATTTTGTTTGTTTGTTTTTCCAGCTTTTTCCCAGATCTTGGCATGTTGATACATATACAATTTAGCTTGACTACATTCTCTGAAAGCAATGGCTTATTTTTTCTTTTTTCAATGGATATTACTATATAGAATGCGCTGTCACACATTTCACAATCAGTAGATGTGACAGATTTCACACAATCTTTGGTCAATGGCGACGATACAACATAAAGAATCGGTCGCAAATCCATACATATGACATATTCAATTTTTGTTTCTGTCTTTGCAGCTTGTTTTGCCATTAGCAATCAATTGTTTCGTTTTTCAGCAACTCTTATAGTTACCTGAAACAAATTATCCACATTCGTTTTAGATATAATCATCCCATTCTTTAACATCTACGGCGGTTGTTGACAAAGTACACATATAAACATCATACTTTCATGGCAGTCCAGATCCGACACAGCAGATCATCCTGCAAAGGTCAAATTGATCTTTTTAAATTGCTACAATGCAGCATTGTTTTTGTTTTTTGTTTTTTGGGGTTTTTTTTCTACCAAATTTTAATCATCCTTAGTTTCCCACTTGGTTTCAAAACATGGGAAACTATATTGTCGCCCAAACAATTTTTTATACGGGGTTAAACCCACAGTACTTGTAATATTTATGTACAGTTTGACCAGGTCTAAACATTTTGTCCATGATCTTCCAGTTTTTTCCATGCACATTTTCACACCTTATACCAGTCCTGTCATGAGAATTAATTTCCGAAATCCCATATCTCGGTATTATTTCTTTACATAACGTTTTTGCCACTGTTAAGGCATTCAGTGTTTTTGTTGAAGCCAATTCAAACCGTTTTGAGAATGCATCTATTATGACCAGACATTATAACCCTGTGGATTGTGTTTAGCACATGTTAAACAAACTCTACAAAAATTTTGTTTTATAAATGTTTTGAATATGAATCAATTCATATGTTGTATAAAGCTGACTGAACTGCCCCATTATCCCCCCTCTTGAGCCATGCGACACACAACCATGGCTCAATATTGCTGCCCACTTGTATAGGTTTTTTGTAGGATGGGTCAGTCTTCTGGTCATTTATAGATACCATTCTCCACTCTTGCCCCTCTTTTCGTCCATAATCGAATTTCAGTCTATGGACTTTGTCGCTGCACATCTTTAAAAACGTTTCAGTAATTTAATCTGCTTCTTGTGTGTATAAAATTTGAAGCGTCTTTTGCACTACAGCTATGCGGTTCCGTCTGCAAGCTTGTTACCTCTTGACACCTTATCAGTCTCGTGTGTGCCCTGCACACGTGCATATAGCTATTTTTCGTGGCAATTGGACTGCTTCCACAACTAGCTTAGTTATGGTTTCTTGTAGTTTCTTTAGTTACTTTTCAATCATTTTCTCATCGTTTATCACAAGAATCTTAGCAATTTGAATAAAAATCAAAATGTATGTTTTATTTTACTCAATTGTATGATTTAGAGCAGTGGTTCCCAAAGTGGGCGGTACCGCCCCCCTGGGGGCGGTGGAAAGATCTGGGGGGGCGGTGAGGAAGAAAGGGGCGGTAGGGGGGCGGTAGGGGGGCGGCAGTCGATTTGTACACAACACGCCGCTCTGGCCCAGTCAGATCCGACAGCATAGACTACAAAAGCAAAAGCTCAGGTTTGTAATTTCAAGCTTGTAATGTTCAGAATTTTATCTTATAATAAAAACCGCATTCTGGCGGTCAACATCATCTTGAGTTCAAGTCAACATGAAATTGGGGACTCGCCAGAACGCGCCGTGTTGTGTTGTGTTGAGCTGGTTAGGGCAGTGGTCCCCAACCACCGGGCCGCGGACCGGTACCGGTCCGTGGGTCACTTGGTACCGGGCCGCCAAGCCGCACAGAATTTTTTTTTTTATCGACGATCAATTAATTCAGGTCAAGACACTCGTCCCGGTCACGTGACATGTTTCCCCAGTCGAGCCCGCAAAGCTAATATGTGGCGACAGGCTAACTAACCAGGCAGTGAAGCATTCAAAACTGCTTCAACACATGGAGACCAACACATGGTGTCATTGTCTCCGATTACGTCTAGATGGGACCGGCTCGTTTCTGAGAAACAAACTCAGGGCTCCCACTAATTCAACGTAATGGTAATGATATTATAAATGTATTATTTATTTATTTATATAAATGTATTATTTTTTTATATAAATGCCGGTCCTTGGGGGGGGGGGGGGGGGCGCTAGGAATTCACTGTAGAGCCAAAGGGGGCGCCAGCCTGCAAAAGTTTGGGAACCACTGATTTAGAGCATCCATATGTAGTAAAGTGTTGTATTACTACATATGATTTCGTCTTCATTTGATTTGACACACCTTTCAAAATGCTTCTCAGTGTCCCAGTGCACACATGCTTTGCGTGTGTAACTGGTTGTCTCAACCCGTGTTCCACATCCTAATCTTTCCTCCCTCAAGGTGTCAAACCAATCAAAATAAAAAGATAAAAACCAACAAAATAACCGCCAATAAATTAATATAATAGTCAATTGTTGTTGTTTCTTAACTTTAACTAACTCAATCACTCTCTTATTCTCAAATGTAAAAACTTGTGTAGTCTTGACACAACCAATCGACTATTTCTTCTAAATTTAGCTTTGAAATGTTATTTAATAATTTTGCTTCATCCAATTCCAGAAAGCAAGTTCTTTCCATCTCTCAAATTTTGTTTCATCAAGGCTAGGCATTAATGCAGTGTGGACCAGTTTCTGCCCACAAAAAATTGCTTGCCTTTCTTCTCTTCTTATTTTTACAAAATTGCTTTTGTTTTGCGGTGCAAATCAGAAAGACTACAGTCTAGCAAATTCTTTTGTGCACCTACATTAGCCAATTTTAACACATAACACTGACAGCACACAGACAACACAAAAACTTACAGCAGAGACACAGCTCACAAACAATACCAACAAACAACGCTGCGCAAACGTCATCCTCTATTTTGACGTTTTGATTACACTTTTTTTTTTTTTTCATCAGTGCCTTTTATCCTTCATGCAAATATTGTCACATCTTCCTTAAGCATCACCCTGTTTCAAATATTCAAACATTCTCTGAGAAACTCACACTTTCCCTGCTTCGCCCGCAGCCATAGCACCCCTCGTGCGAGGGGGGGGCGCAGCATCAATGTTGATTGGTCACAGGCCGGCCATTTCCTGCAACAACCATGATGCCGGCCCACCGCCCACACGAGCATAGCAAAGGCCCACGCGCACAGCCCCGCCCCGCGACAACGCGCGAGCGCAGGCACGCTTATCAGTCTCACCCTCTCAAAGGGCAGGCCAGCTTTGCTGTTGCGCCCTTTGTCATGTTCACATTCGACATCTTTCAATGTCTTCTACACAACATTTGTTGTCTCATTTGTCCACACCCTCAGCTACGGCCCTCAAGCGAGGCCGTGCTGATATTGTTTCATCATAGTTTCTCTAACCAACTTAAACACACCATCGCCCACTCCTTCATTTCCTTATTATCGCTCAACAGCCTCCTGAACATTCTCCATTACTGATTTCTTCCATAGAACACACATCTCACTCACACACACACTCATATACACACCCACTCATGAGGATCATACAAGACCACATAGAGCCCACTAAGAACACACCTATTTGCCCCTTTCTATTCATGTTCTTTTTGTTTACGCCATGTCCGGCATTAATTAATGGCTTGAGATTATTCAATGATTTTGAGGTCAACTGACCGTCGAAGTTGTAATCAGTTATCCATTTATCAAGATATTTTACATTTTCTGGGTCGACCCATTCCATTAATGTCCAATCCTTGCATTTTAATTCATGTCGGGGTAGGGACTTTCGCGTACTATTTAAGTTTCCCATGGTTTATTTTTCTAAATTTTGGAGTTGGTAGTTTGAATGGCACCTACAGTGTCCTAAAACCAACTTTATTCACAGGACAGTGGTTAAAAATTCGATGTGTGGTAAGTCTCCTTTCACCTCCCCGAAGGGAGCGGAGAGTTCTTGCCTCTGCACCCACACAAAGCCACTGTTTACAATCCTGTGTGTTTATATAGAGGAGCGCTCAATTGAGATCACTCTCAGTCAAACCGTACACAAACACACCACGCGCGTTTTTTTTTTTTAGGAATAACAGAGGAGTCCGCCCTTCCCACTGCGGAATTTAACTAACGTGCAAGTTAGGGGGCTCCACAACGCCCCTGCGGAATTTAACTGTTCCTAACTGTACTTGACAGAGTCTAGAATTCTCAAGGTTTTAAGTGACCTCTTGTCACTACTCATTTTACGTGACCTCTTGTCACCACTCATTCATACTTTTCTTAGCAGAATCAATGTTCCTACTCACAGTCCGCTGGTTGTCTTCCTCGGATGATCTCGGCAACCCTTTCGGTGTCCAGCCGGACTGCTCGAGACAGTCCCGTCAAAGGGCTTTTGTTTACCTCGGCCGAGGATTTTTGCCTGCGTCGAGAAGTCCCGCCGGACGACGTTCAGGGCCTGTAGAGATCCCGGACGAGCCCCCAATTTCTGTCAGGTTTAATTCGCTGACTGAATCACTGTTTAGAGAAAAGTATCAGCGGACAAACACAAGTGAGACGGAAGATTGAGTCTTAACTTGCGCAAGGAGGGCAGTACAGATAGTTTACAACCATCTCACTACTCCTAAAGATCTGTCTGCCTCCTTGCTCTTTTTATTTGGGGTTGCCCTACCCACAAACCGAAACAAAGGCCCCTGAGGGAGGGGAGCGTGTGGGCTTTGCTTCGTAAACATAAAAAACGCAAAGTGATATACTTAATGGAAACAGGATGAGGTATCAAGAGTTCAGCAACCACTTAGGCAGGAAATCAGAAGCTTGCTTAACGCTCCATTAAGAACGCGTGGTTGCGGTGACAATCGCTCATCGCCTCTCGATGTTTGCTAGACGCTTCATTGAAAGAACGATGCAAGGTGTACGGTTTCTTTGCAGCTGCATCCTGCTGACCCAGTTGTAACCTCTCACCTCTCCTGTGGTAAAACAAAAGAACAACAAGGCAAGCGCAGCAAGCACGTACTCGGCGTACCATTGTTAGTAAAACATCACGGTAATATATTAATATTGCAGTAAAGCATAATATAAGAGAACGCATGATAACATATATGTACACTTTTTTCCAACAGTGGGAAAGTTTGTATGACTTCACATGACATGCTTATTACATTAAATGACTTGACACGACTTGTTTGAAATTTATTTGGGACTCGACTTGCTTGATTTTCGCTGCAGTAACGTTGGATTGGTTAAAACTTGAAAGTGACTTTCTTATTATTTGCACATAAATGACTTGCATATACTAATTTCTCTTTTTGCAGGTACCGTAATTTTTGGACTAAAAGTCGCTCCGGAATACAGGTCGCATTAGCCGTAAAATGCACAATAACGTGAAAAAAAAACATATATAAGTCGCTCCGGAGTAAAAGCCGCATTTTTGGGGAAATGTATTCGACAAAATCCAACACCAAGAACAGACATGAAGGAGCAACAACAGGCTAAACGATAGGTATGCTAACGTGACAAACACAAACGAAGAGCTGAGAACGGGCCTGACGTAACATTCAGAGTTATTAAAAAAAATATTACATACATAACACGTTTATAAAACCATCTGTGTCACTCCAATTCATTAAATCCATCGATCGTCCTTTGTCAACAATGGGTGCGCGCCGCTGACGGCGCTTGCACTTCAAAATATTCCACAGGCCCATCCATCCATCCATTTTCTGAACCGCTTAGTCCCCACGGGGGGTCGCGGGAGTGCTGGAGCCTATCCCAGCCGTCAACGGGCAGTAGGCGGGGGACACCCTGAACCGGTTGCCAGCCGATCGCAGGGCACACAGAGACAAACAACTATTTGCACTCGCACTCACACCTAGGGACAATTTGGAGTCTTCAATCGGCCTACCAAGCATGTTTTTGGGATGTGGGAGGAAACCGGAGTGCCCGGAGAAAACCCACGCGGGCCCGGGGAGAACATGCAAACTCCACACAGGGAGGGCTGGAGGTGGAATCGAACCCGCACCCTCCTAACTGTGAGGCGGACGTGCTACCCAGTGCGCCACCGAGCCGCCTCCACAGGCCCATATAACGATATATAAATTAGATATCAAATAACTATTAAATAAGCAATAATATTATCAAACCATCTGTGCACTCTAAATCATTAAATCCATCGATCAAATTCCTCGTCCTTTGTCAACAACGCCGCGCGTGTGCCCTGACGTCAGCCTCGTCGTTATTCCACAGATCTAGTATATAACTATATTGTGGCGTTAACAAAGTACAAGGAAAGACGTGGGTTTGGTAAACGGCTCTTTATTTAACAAAACAAACTTCCAGGCGTGTGGCGGCGTGGACTTCCAGCCACGGAGGTGGAAGAGAGATCCATAGAATAGGACCGGGCGTGCGTAAAAGCCATGACCGAGCCCCATCCACTGTCCCCGGACAGCCACCCGGCCGAGCGCCGGCCCCCGACTTCTATCCACGGAGGTGAAAGAGAGCTCCGTAGAGTAGGACCGGGCGTGCGTAAAAGCCATAATAGTTTTTCAAACCTTCTGTGTCACTCCAAATCCTTAAATCCTTCAAACTCTTCGTCCTCCGTGTCACTTAGAAACAAAGCCGCTAATGATGCCGGTAGTACGTGGGGCCCTTCGTCATCTTCGTCATCCCGTGATCAATCTTTGTCCTTTTTGTAAACGACCACCGCGCCACGCCGTGCCGCGCTGCTGACGTCACTTGAAATTCAAATGACAGTAATCCCTTGCTACATTGCGGTTCGTTTATCGCGGTTTCACTTTTTTTTTTTTTTTTTTTGGAAAAGTTTTGAAGAAATTCACATATAAGTCGCTCCTCATTATAAGTCGCCCCCCCACCCAAACTATGAAAAAAAACGCGACTTATAGTCCGAAAATTACGTTATGTAATATGTGGTGCTACATTCTCACTCCACTGAGTGGTGTGTGGGATCTGAACATAAAATATTTCAAACATATGTCACCATAAGTTGACACAAGAACAGCAATTGAAAGGCCGTTATTTGATAGGGTTGAAGTCCCTTATCATTCAGATTTTTGCCAAACCCAAACTCATACACATCCTAACTAGATTTACATCACGTCACTGTTTCCCCCACCAAAAACACAGAACTTTGTGTGACGTATAATACCGTTATGAATGCAAATGAAGACTAAATAGAGACACAATACCTTCTCTTTAACTCTTTGGAATGTTTCTTATTTTTGCAGCTCTACACGAGTTCCCCCGAGACCTGTTCACAAACAAAGAGAGAACAGAAGGAGCAGTGGCCTTGCATGTGTTGTGTGTAAGTTAACCATACCTCTGTATAATTCATGAGTGCGCTTTTATCAATTTATAAGATCAGTATTTTTACATTTTAAACAATAAACCAGGTAATATGCTAGAACAGGGGTCACCAAACTACGGCCCGCGGGCCGGATACGGCCCACGGGACCGTTTAATCCGGCCCGCCAACCCTGAACAAATTGTATTATTAAACTTTTTTTTTTGGTCATTTTGCCTGCAATGACTGCGTTTCCCCAGTAGATGGGGAAGCGCTCGCCTGCGCATTTACTACCGGAAGCCGTGTCAGAAAGCTCGGTGCACACTCACAAGTGCGTGTACGACGTACACTGTACGTACTCAGTCGTACGGACATGGCGCACTCGCGCTCTATTTGTATCAGTCCCGAATTTAGAGCGTGGGCTGTGACGACAGCATTCTTGTAATTCGCGCGCTGAGCTTTCAGATGCAGTTTTGCGCTAAAGCCACCCACAAACCTTCCCCTGGAATCCTTCCATTAAAATGAGTCGCCCAAGGAAAAGCAAGGTGGACACAGTGCCGAGCGTTTAAAAGAGAGTGGCCAATTTGGCTCGACGTACGCGATGTGACGTTCAGCCACATGAACGTCAACATCAAACCGTCACAGATCGAGGTAAACGGACCAACACCTCGGATCTCGCCTAAGAATTGCCACAACAAATTTTACTCCAGACTATGACGCACTAGCAAACTTTAACAAAAAAGACAGCGGTGTCTACAAGCCTACTGGAACCTACAAAAGGATTATAAGGAAGGAACACAAGAACTTTAAGAGACTGCTCATATGTGTCAGAGAGATTCTGCTCTGACAACTGAGCTGAACTTTTATCTGTTAAGATTTTGCATGGCACAACAGAAAGTTAATGTTCCATGGTTTTTTTTTCTATGAGGAACCCAGAGAGAGTTATTTAGTTATTATTTATTTCCTGTTTTTTCTGTGAAGAACTCAGAGAGGGTTATTTAGTTATTATTTATTTCATTAATAGTGTTATTATTTGTTTCCTGACTTTTTTTCTGTAAAGAACCTGGAAAGGGTTATTAAATAACCGTTATTTGGTTATATGTGGCTTTCTGGAAAACAATAAATTTTTTAAGCTCCCCTACGATCGTCACACTTTTTCTGTTACAAACTGACACCGGCCCCCCATCAGAGAAGGGAAAAGTTATGTGGCCCTCACAGGAAAAAGTTTGGGGACCCCTGTGCTAGAATGTTGGTGGCAAGGTGGCTTTGACTATCAAAATTAATTTTAATTTTAATGATAATAATAACAATTATTATTAATATAGTTGAAATATTATAAAATTGATGTAACATTGCAAAAATACCACAGATTTAGTTTATATTATATATTATAGATTTGCAGTTTCACCATATCTAGTGTTTCAGCTTTTTTCAACACTTTGTGTGATTGTGGCTTGTTGTGTGCTGATGTTTGAGTAGCTGACATTAACAGAGGCTCAAGAAAGGAGAGCAGTGTTCAGAACACTAAATGTCCAACCACATCACTATCATTTTGTTCCCACACACAATAAAATAAATCTATTCTCAATCATTTTAAAATGATTAAACTTAAAAAAAAGACCAATATGCTTAATGTGTCTACGTTACTTTTTGGAAAAGAAGAACAGACAGTTGAATATTTTAAAGGTTAAAGCAGCTCTCCGAGTTGATTATTTTTTATGTTTAAATTTTTGGGAACGCAATTTTTTTTTTACAAATGTACTAAGGAAATTGATAAGCACTATGAGTGCATTTCACCCACAGCACTGTAAAACATAGCAAACGGATTTTTAAGTAACTCATATAACATTTTTCCATTAATGCCAGTGCTGATCATGAATTAAATCTAATTTCTTTTTTTAGATCAACTTTTACCTTTACTAATGAATAAGGTATTTATTTTTTGTCCATATGATTTACAAATTGCCATAATCTTACCCTGCTTTTTGAGACGTAATTATTCAGTTAGATTATTCATGTTGAATTGATGATCCCTTTATGCACTGTGCTACGTGTGCATGAGCTCCCTGTCTTTACCAGCATCAATTACCTCATTTCCTGATTTATTTTTCATGGTGCATATGAAATTCATGTAGCTGTAGGAGCAAGGCTGCATTCGTTTTTGTTATTCAATGGATGCATCAAAGAAAAAACAACGTATGGAGAAAGTCACAGGGCTGAAGCAAAATATCAATGAATGAATCAAAATATGTTCACGCCAAAGCCTTTGGACTTGGAATGCTTAACACTAAAATCCCGTTTGGCAAAATAGTTATGTTTACTGATGATTAATTTGACCACTTTGTCTTCCCAGACTATTTACATGTTCTGTGCCCTAGCCATGGTCTGTGATGACTACTTTGTCCCCTCCCTGGAGAAGATATGTGAGGTATACCTCTGTGGATAAACCAATCTGTCTGTTGTGTTGATTATGACTTATCTCAATCTTTTATCATCAGGATTCCCACCAAATTTTAGTAGGTGAGAACCGTTGCATCAAAAAAAGTTCAGGTTGATGAAAAACGGTTGAGGGGGTGGTACACCTACAAAGACATACAAAACACTCAGCAGAAGTACATTTTGTACAAAGGTGTGCGCCCGCCCATTCATCCATATTCTATACAGCTACTGCTCATTAGGATCACAAGTGAACTGTAGCCTATACCTGCTGACTTTGAATTTGGTCGTGTTAGTATCCTGAGACTGGTCTATGATGAAGGTCATGATCTTGTTTCGGTCTCGACTTCCAAAAGTCATTGAGACCAGCACTCATCTGTCATTCTCTTCAATAATGTAATAAAAAGCAGAAATGCCTAGTAACAGCAAATACCTCCAATTCATAACCACTCTTTTGTATCCCGGGTTTTGCAGCATCTTCATCTCAGTGAGGATGTGGCAGGTGCAACCTTCATGGCCGCAGGCAGCTCAGCTCCTGAGCTCTTCACCTCCATCATTGGTATGAAGACATAGAATCAGCTGGAACATGACATGTGTAGCATGTACACTAAATAATTGCATACAATGTAATTATAGTGATCCCTTGCTATTTGACGGTTCCCCTTTCACGGCCTCAGTGCATCGCATTTTTTAAGAACATTAAATATTGTGGATATTTTAGTGCATCGTAACTTATTGCGGCTTTTTGCGGCGTCACTTTTTCGCGGGCTTTGTCTGCCCATATGACTGTAGAGCACACTATTGGCCGGTAGAGGAGACAGGACCAATAGGAACATGTTGATCTGATTGGCTTAGAGCTGTCAGAGCAGTTCTAACTCCGCTTTATCTCAGCCTCCCGCAGTCCTACGACGTATCCATTCTTCCACTTTGTTCGCGGCAGCAGAATCAGAAGCATCTCTGCTTTGCGTGTAGTTTTGTCACTAACAAGGCAGGACAAAAAAATGCAACACTGGCTCTTCATTTGGGGAAGAGGGAAAAGGAGACAAAGAGGGCTGGAATGCCGGCAGAGCAGGACAACGAGGCAAGCTGATGAGCCGGACGATGCAAGCTGGCGCGCCGGTCAGCGAGTGCGCGTCGTGCGTCATCCAAGTAGATGGGCATAGCAAGCTCCTGGTCGGGGACAGGCAGAAGGTCGAGCCAAACAGAGTCCAGAGCAAATCATAAAAACAGGCTTTGGATATGCCCTTGTGCTGGTCCGTGGGGGCGCATCAGCCGGCCAGCACGGCGAGAGCAGAGCGGAGCCGTGATATATTTACAGTAGTTTTTTGGTGACTTTGTGAGTTTTAGTGAAGACCTAAAGAATGTTTGTAAAAGTCAGTTTAACTTTAAAATGTTTAAAAAAAAATTAAAACTACAATAAAGTGTTTAAAAATACAATAAAGTGTTTAAAAATACAATCATAAAAGTCTTGTGCGAAATCGTAAAAATATTGACTCCACATCACGGATTTTCACCTATCGTCTTGGAACCAATTGGCAGCAATAAACGAGGGATCACTGTATTCGTGTCTGTCTCTGTATGTATGTATGTACGTACGTACGTACGTATGTATGTATGTATGTATGTATGTACGTATGTACGTATGTACGAATGCATGCATGCATGCATGCATGCATGTATGCATGTATGCACGTATGTACGTATGTACGTACATACGTACGTACATACGTACGTACATACGTACGTAGTACGTACTACGTACGTATGTATGGATTTATGTATGGATTTATATACATATGTACTATATATGTATGTGCGTACATGTGCGTACATACGTACGTATGTATGTGCATACATACGTATGTAAATACGTAAAATGCACGCATGCATGTATGTATGAATGTATGTATGCAGGCATGCATGTAATTGAGGTCTGTATGTATTGTATCTATCTGGGTATAAACTGCATGTATGAGCAGGTGTATGCGTGCATGTTTGTGCGTGCACGTGTGTGTGTGTTTTGTGTCTAACTTGGCTCACTTTCTCACTTCAGGAGTGTTTGTTACCAAAGATGACGTGGGTGTGGGCACTATTGTTGGCTCAGCAGTCTTTAATATACTCTGCATCATTGGCGTCTGTGGCTTCTTTGCAGGACAGGTATGAACTAATAATGGTGCTGATTTGATAGTCAAAACTGTAACTGACCGGGTGGGTGGCTTTGAATTAGGGGTGCACGATATAGACATTTGATTTGAGATTTGATTTGAGATTTGCACACTAAGTGGTAATCGTAATTCATATTAGTTGTATCGCTATTCTATTTTATCAGTTTAACTTTTCAAATGGAATATATAGTAATTCACCTTTTCAAAGATGTTTCATTTATTGAATTATTAATCATTAAAAATATTTGGTGCGTTCAATGACCACTCACACAGTCGGAAAACCCAATAATTGCACCAAAAAATAATGACGAGTATGTGAGCACGTTGCATACAATAATTTATTAGTCTGACTTTTTGTGTGTCTTCTGAGGTATTTCTTTAGCAAGTGTAGAAAATTAGAACAGGTTCCCCCTCCCCACGCAAGTTAGGTGGTCAAGAATAAGTGACATTCATTTTTTTGTTATAAAGGTTTGAAAAAGCAAAAATAAAAATGATGTTCTGTGTGTTTTACACAGAGCAATAGTGCAAAAAGTGTAACTTTTGGGATAGTCCGGCACGCATTATTTGCTTTTACATTGATTCCTATGGAAAACATTGCTTCTACTTACAAACCCGATTGTGGAACCAATTAAGTTCGTAAGTAGAGGTATTACTGTATGATTTACACGAGAGTAAATTGATTGCAGATTTGCATCAAGACACACATATAATTGAGAGCACCCCCTTACTGACACCATCTGAAGTGCAAGGCTGAGCCCTTGCTTTAAAATGAAAAGAGTGCAAGGATAAGCTCTTTGCGCCGGAAAATACAAACACTAGACAGTTATGCAATCCCAGATAGTATATTATGTAATCATCATGAGATAAGGAAGTAGGTAGCAAAACATCTGATATAACTGTCAGGCTCAGGCAGGGAGAGGACTCGAACGCAGAGTTTCGACAGTTCAAGGTGATTTATTTCTTCGGCGGATGACCGCTCCAAAAACAAAGGTGCCTCACACTGAGGGAAAAAAGGCAAAAACAAAGGCGCCTCAAACTGAGGGAAAAAGGGCGAAAACAAAGGTGCCTCAAACTGAGGGAAAAAGGGCAAAAACAAAGGTGCCTCAAACTGAGGAAAAAACCAAGGCAAGGTCTCACGCACAATCCACAAAGCGTGGACAAAAGGTCTCTGTGAGCAAGGCAATCAAGGGCTAAATCCGTGGCTATGGAGTCGCTGGTGGTCATGGCTTGCAAGACGCACTGGCAGAGGACAAGGGGAAGACGCAGGCTAAATACACACACAGAAGGGGAAGGACACAGGTGCAGACAATCAGGGCGGACGACACAGGTGTACGTGGTTAACAAACGGGGAGGTCAAGTGAACGAGCGTGCAGCGGAAGGACCAGTGATCCGGAATGTGATGTACAAAATAAAACAGGAAGTTAGCACATGACGGACAAGACAAAACAAAACAACCTACAAAACCGGACAGCATGACATAACCCCCCCCTCTAGGGCCGGATCCCAGACGGACCAGGAGCATCTGGGTGAGCAGCATAGAAGTCGTCCAGCAGACCGGGATCCAAGATAAAACTGCGCGGCACCCATTGCCGCTCCTCCGGCCCATAACCCTCCCAGTCGACCAGGTACTGCCAGCCCCGTCCCCTCCTGCGCACGTCCAGTAGTTCCTTGACCGTGTATGCAGGCCCACCCCCCACAGTCCGCGGAGACGGAGGCGGCTCGGGAGCCGGCACCATCTCACTCTCCCTGACCGGCTTGATCTTCCCGACGTGGAAGGTGGGATGCACAGCGAGGGACCGGGGCAGGCGAAGCCGTACAGCGGCCGGATTCACGACCTTGGAGATGGGGAAAAGGCCCCACAAAACGGGGGGGCTAGCTTTCTGGAGCCCACCTTGGAGCGGAAGATCCCGAGCGGACAGCCAGACCCGTTGGCCCCGCTGGTAGGCAGGGCGCCGGCCCGTCGTCTCCGGTCGGCCATCTTCTTCACTCGGTCCCCCTGGCGGACCAGCGTGGCACGCGCCGCCGCCCAGATGCGACGGCATCGTCTCACCACGGCGCGCGCCGAGGTCACCGACACCTCTGGCTCATTGTCAGGGAAGACCGGGGGCTGATAGCCAAAGACGCACATGAAAGGGGACATCCCCGTAGCAGTGGTAGGGAGGGAGTTATGGGCGTATTCCACCCAGATCAGGTTCTTACTCCAGGGAGGAGGGGTTCTGGGCCACCAGGCAAGCGGAGGCCTGTTTCCAGCTGCTGATTGACGCGCTCCCGCCTGGCCGTTCGCCTCTGGGTGATAGCCTGAAGTGAGGCACACGGTGGCTCCTATGTGTCTGCAGAAACTCTCTCCAGAAGCGAGACACGAATTGGGGCCCCCTATCCGATGTGACAGTCCGCGGGAATCCGTGTACTCTAAAAACATGGTCCATGAGGACTTCGGCTGTTCGCTTTGCTGAGGGTAATTTGGGCAGGGCAATGAAATGGGCCATTTTGGAGAACCGGTCCACCACAGTGAGTATCGTGGTCTTCCCCTTGGAAACGGGAAGCCCAGTGACAAAATCTACAGAGAGGTCGGCCCAGGGACGGGAGGGAATGGGGAGGGGTTGCAGCAACCCCACCCGGGTGCCGGGGGTGTTCTTGTTGCGCGCACAGACGGAGCAGGCTGCCACGTACTCCCTGACGTCGGCCGCCATGGAGGGCCACCAGAATCGCTGCTGCACCACGTACAGGGTTCGTCGAACGCCGGGATGACAGGCGAGCCGGGAGGTGTGTCCCCAGTGGACGACTCGGGAACGCAGCTCGGGCGGCACAAAAAGACGATTCGTCGGGCAGTTGTCAGGGGGTGGTGCGTCACCGTTGGCCTGCTTTACTTGGTCTTCTACGGGCCAGGTAACGGCCCCTACCACACAGTGAGGACGAAGAATGGGTTCGGGCTCCTTGGCCTCCGGATCCGGACTGTAGACGCGGGACAGGGCATCAGGTTTGACGTTCTTTGCTCCCGGTCTGTAGGACAGGGTGAAATTGAAACGGTTGAAAAAGAGCGACCAACGAGCCTGGCGTGAGTTCAGCCGTTTTGCGTTCTTGAGGTACTGCAAGTTCTTATGATCCGTCCATACTAAGAATGGTTGTTGGGCTCCCTCCAGCCAGTGTCTCCACTCCTCGAGCGCCTGCTTCACCGCCAACAATTCTCGATCACCCACGTCGTAGTTCTGTTTGGCGGGGGTCATCCGCCGGGACAGGTAGGCGCACGGATGAAGCTTGTTGTCCTCTGGTGACCTTTGGGACAGGACGGCGCCGATTCCTCGACTGGAGGCGTCAACCTCCACCACGAACTGACGAGAGGGGTCGGGCAGTGTGAGGATCGGGGCGGTGCTGAATCGCCTCTTTAGCTCCTGGAAGGCAGCCTCTGCTTCCGCCGTCCAACGGAAGGGGGCGGCTGGAGAAGTCAGAGCATGCAGCGGGGCCGCTGTGGCACTGAAACCTCGGATGAAACGTCTGTAGAAATTTGCAAAGCCTAGAAATTGCTGCACCTTTTTGCGGTTATCGGGTCTGGGCCATTGGGTTACGGCGCTTACTTTGGATGGGTCCATTTGGACCTTACCGGGGTGTATGATGAAGCCAAGGAAGGAAATAGTGTCGACGTGGAACTCGCTCTTCTCCGCCTTCACGTAAAGGTGATGGTCCAGGAGGCGTTGCAGGACTGACTTTACATGGTTCTCATGGGTCTCCATATCCGGAGAATAGATCAGGATGTCATCCAAATATACATAAACAAAACGGTCTATAAAGTCTCTCAGAACCTCGTTAATCATGGCCTGGAAAACAGCGGGGGATTGGTGAGACCGAACGGCATCACGCGGTATTCAAAGTGTCCCCGGGGAGTGTTGAATCCCGTCTTCCATTCATCGCCCTCCCGGATGCGCACGAGATGGTAAGCGTTACGCAAGTCTAATTTGGTAAAAACCCGGGCTTGCTGCAACTGATCGAATACCGTCGCCATGAGTGGAAGGGGATATCGATTCTTAATGGTGATTTGGTTGAGGGGACTGTAGTCTATACAGGGACGTAGGGTACCGTCTTTCTTGCCCACAAAGAAAAAACCGGCCCCTGCAGGGGAGGACGAAGGTCTGATCAATCCCGCCTTAAGTGACGCGTCTATGTATTCATTCAGAGCTTGTTTTTCGGGTTCCGAGAGGGAATAAAGCCTCCCCTTGGGTATCGTAGCCCCAGGCAGAAGCTCTATAGCGCAGTCGTACGGACGGTGGGGCGGTAGCGAGCTAGCCTTGGCTTTGCTAAATGCTTCCGCGAGTTGGTGGTAACAGACTGGTACACCGGTGAGATCAGGGGTTTCGGAGTCAGAGCTACGGTTAAGGCTGATCGGGGGTTTAGGTGCGACACATGACTCTTGGCAACTGGGTCCCCATCCCCTTATCTCCCCGGACGCCCAGTCCATGGTTGGATTGTGGAGAGACAGCCACGGGTACCCGAGTATAATTGGATTCTTGGGGGAGGTTATCACATGTAGTCGGACTTTCTCGTGATGAGTCCCGAAAGATAGTGAGAGAGGTTCGGTTACATGGGTTATCTCAAAAAGCGCCTGACCATTGAGCGCCTCGGCTTTCACGGTCGTGGCTAGCGGTTCAGTTCTTATTCCCAGCCTCCGAGCAAAAGTCCAGTCGATCATACTCTCATCTGCCCCGGAGTCAATTAGCACCCCGAGCTGGGTGATTTTCCCAAGGTATGTAAGCGTGCCGATGGGTAGGGTCCGAACCTTCCGCGGGCTACCGGAGAAGGCGCTTACCTTCATGGTTCGTTTCTCGGGGCAGGAGCCGACGATATGTCCCAGAGCGCCGCAGTAGTAGCAACGACCTTCCTGGCGTCGGCGCTGCTTCTCCTCGGCGCTCAACTTGGCTCTGCCGAGTTGCATGGGTTCCGCCCCGGGCGGTGGCAGTGCCGTGTTCGATGGTTGGTGCGGGATCTCGAGGTGCGGCGATGCCAACCCGGCCGAGGGGGGGAGGACGGAAGCGCTCCGGCTTGCGCGCTGCCTCTTTCTTTCCTGCAGGCGATTGTCGGTGCGGACAGCCAGCGCGATGAGCGCGTCGAGGTCAGCGGGGAGATCGAGGGGAACGAGCTGGTCCTGGATGGTTCCAGAAAGACCCTTGAGGAAGATATCATACAGGGCCATCTGGTTCCACCCGCATTCTGTGGCCAGAGTGCGGAAGCGGATCGCGTAGTCGCTGACTGACTCACGCCCCTGGGACAGCTGGCTCAGCTCCCGCGCTTTTTCACGGTCCGAGGAGACAGGATCGAACACCATGCGCAGGGCTTCGACGAACGCGGCGAGAGATCGGCAGGTGACGGAATCCCGGGCCCATTCTGCCATTGCCCACGCCCGGGCTCTTCCTGTCAGGTAAGAGATCATGTAGGCCACCCGGGAGCGCTCGGTGAGGAAATCGCCTGGAGACCGCTCGAATTGCATGTCACACCCGGTGACGAATGCCTTGCTGCCCCCGGGTTCCCCAGCGTATCGTTCCGGGGGAGCCAGCCTGACTCCCATTGTCATGGGTGCGGGAATCGGCCGCTCGGTCGGGGGGGGCACTGGCGGACTGGGGGTCGCTGTTGGTCCAGCGGTCAGCACCGTGACAATGCCCTGCATCTGTCGGCCCAGCGATTCCACCTGGGCGGCCACCGCCGCTCTGAATTCCTCTTGGGTTGCCCGGATCTCACGGACATCCACTCCCAAGGCACTGACCTGCTGCTGGTGTTGGGCCAGCGTCGATGCCTGGGAGCGCACTGTGGCAGCCAACTGTTCCGACTCTGCCGAGTCCATGTCTGGCCAGTGCGTACTGTCAGGCTCAGGCAGGGAGAGGACTCGAACGCAGAGTTTCGACAGTTCAAGGTGATTTATTTCTTCGGCGGATGACCGCTCCAAAAACAAAGGTGCCTCACACTGAGGGAAAAAAGGCAAAAACAAAGGCGCCTCAAACTGAGGGAAAAAGGGCGAAAACAAAGGTGCCTCAAACTGAGGGAAAAAGGGCAAAAACAAAGGTGCCTCAAACTGAGGAAAAAACCAAGGCAAGGTCTCACGCACAATCCACAAAGCGTGGACAAAAAGGTCTCTGTGAGCAAGGCAATCAAGGGCTAAATCCGTGGCTATGGAGTCGCTGGTGGTCATGGCTTGCAAGACGCACTGGCAGAGGACAAGGGGAAGACGCAGGCTAAATACACACACAGAAGGGGAAGGACACAGGTGCAGACAATCAGGGCGGACGACACAGGTGTACGTGGTTAACAAACGGGGAGGTCAAGTGAACGAGCGTGCAGCGGAAGGACCAGTGATCCGGAATGTGATGTACAAAATAAAACAGGAAGTTAGCACATGACGGACAAGACAAAACAAAACAACCTACAAAACCGGACAGCATGACAATAACGGCTTGGAGTGATGTGCAGTAAATTCAGCATCTGGTCTATTACATGCACGTTATAGCACAGTGTTCTTTGACTTTTCTCGCAATGATGATAATAATAGCCTTCATCTTTATTAACACAATAATAATAGACAAGGCAAGAAGGCAGTCTTATTTATTTGGAACGCTTCATACACAAGACAACTCAGTGCTTAGCATAAGCCAAGACACAACACTTTCCAAACAAAACAGCTAACGACATTTAGAAACAAAGCAAAGAGAACAAAAGTAGCTTACCAAAATTACTAAAGGAACATACACTGACAACATTTAAACACATTGACAGCGCTTTAAAAAATATTTAGTATAGGTAGGTTTCTAAAATTGCAACAAGACTGTACTGTGAGATTGACTTAAACAGAGACCTTCATCGAAAGTATGTTGGGAGGGGGAGTGCACTTCCCATTCCAAACTATTAATTCACTTCAAATAAGCACATTTTAAGTGGAATTGCATCTGTCAAGTCATTGAATGTTTAAGATAGTATGACTCTTTATTAGGAAATAATTAATAAAGGCTCATGAACAAGGGCCTTTTCTAGTTTCCACAAGTCACAGCTCGGCCTCAGTTCAAAACCAACCGTCCAATTGAAGTCGTTTACTTACTTTGAAGTCCATCCTCATTCAAAATGGTATGCGGGATAGATGATAGTTTGTTAACATCATTCGGTGTTCAATCAGTTTTAAAACAACCAGAAACACAATTGTTAAAACCTAACCCTAACCCTAACCTCAGCTGACGGCACTGGAAGCCTTCATTTCAAAAGGAGACAGAGATTTTTTTTTTCAGCAGTCTGAATGAGCAGCAGCTCTCTGATGTCCTTTTGATGGAGTGCATTCAGAAGACCGTTACAACTGGAGACATGAATAAGTTTCTCCTGTTCTGCTTAGAGCATGCAACGCTTCTGTCTGGAGATGCTTTTCAAAGGATATTTTAGTGATTGATTTGATAAAATTGCTCAAAGTCAGATCTCAGCACGCCAAATTTTTTAACTTGCTCTTTGTTTTCTAAAGACAGTAAATGTCTTTTCTAACAGCAATCCTCTTTTCCTAATTGTGCAAACAATTACCTAATATCTTAAATTTTGGTTCGTCAAATTGTTAATATGTTCTAGCCATGATAACCAACATGAACCATTGAAGCATTTGACCAAAAGATATATACTGACAGAAGAAAAGATGTCCAAAGACTGACCCTTGAAGGACATCTCATGGCCATTTGATCAGATATAAAAATTTCAATGGTCACAAAATAAATGGCTTTACCCCAAGTAGGACCTGAATCATTTCAGGACTGGTCCATTTAATCCCACCCAAGTTTCCAACCTGTTTAACGGTATATTATAATCAACTGTGCAGCATCACAGATTTAATATGGAGGGAGTTTCTGCGGGGCTGAGACTTTTAAAGGAATAAGATGAAAGACTTGCAAAGCACAAAGTTTGCAATTCTTTGACTCTGGCTCTTAGCAGCATTCACACCAAAGGTGGCATACAGAGGTAGGAGTGGCACGTTCAAGATGTGACTTTTGACCAATCGCAACATGACGGTTGCTCGGAACACAAAAAGTTCAAGCAGTACTAACACTGACTCCTCTTTTGAATCTTATTATTAAAAATACAGCACCATTTATCCGTTATCTGTTTTCTAGTCATGTATATGTGGTTAAAAAATAAAAAGACAAAATAAATACAAAACTGTACTGACTATACAAATTTATTTCTCTCTCCCTACAGGCCGTGAAGCTCTCTCACTGGGCTCTCCTTCGAGATTCTATTTACTATACCTTTTCTATAACAGCCCTTATTGCGGTAAGAGACTCATTTTGGGACCCTCATGCTTCAAATTACATGCATTGGAATTCTAGTGCTCTACAATTTGAGTTTGGTTTAAAGATTATGTTTGATCTTGTTTCCTTCTGTTGGAGGGATCCTGGGTTAAATGTCTGAAAAACATCATGTAAAACAAGCACTATACTCACAAAAAGTTCACAAAAAATTGTTGAAATGTGGTCTTCTAAATTTTGCTGTTCAGATATGTTGTGCAAAAAGTAAGTACCTAGTACGTATATCAGACAAGACACAAAATGTTGTTTATTTATTTGTTTGTTTGTTTACTTATATATTTTTGGAATTTTTTTGTACAAAAACACTCGTCGCCCACAAAATGGTTTACAATAACTACATCCCCGAGTCATAGTTTAGGCAAAGGTTCAATCCTGGTGGATGAATGCACCTTTTAAAATCTTGGGGAAACAGAAACCCATTTGCCATGACTACGGTTCTCTACTAACATACTTCTGACGGAATTTGCTTCATCTTCGACTACTTTAGAAGAAGAAAAAGAGGTCAAAGTCATGGCAACTTGATTTCAGTTTTCACTACCAGGATTGTACCTTTAGTTACAATGCAACACAAGATTATAGTTAAGCATGGACGTTTGATGAATAAAACGCAACTAATAATATAAATATATAATTAATATAAATATTTTATTGATAAAAATGTTAACTTAGTTATTAAGTGGATAATCCGTCTTCCTCTTGTGCTGTAAGAGGCAGAGTGCGGCAGTGCACTTCACTCACATTAATTTCTGAATACAGCCTATAATTAGCATCTTCAGGTATTCTTCACTTTGTATTTTAGAAAGTAAATTCATTAAGAGTAATTTTTTTTTAAAAGAGTAGGAGCCTTGTGGGGAATTTGTAATGGAATAATATAAGTGTAAATCATCTTCCCTAAAAAAGCAAAAATAGTCAACCTCTACTGCACGAGTCCTGCCTGTTGCGAGTAAATTCTGGAACGTAAATGGCAACTGTAATGTCTAAGAAAATGTTGAACAGGTAGATATGTATTTCAAAATGTTGCGAGAAGGTCAAATTATGTTCACCTTAGGTCTGTCTTGAAATTTCACTCATTGAACTCCACTGATGTATTATTGATTTTGTTCACGACAGTGTTGGCTTGAGAAAATAAGACATTTCTGTCAATACCTAAAGGATCAGACTTTACATAGTGTTGTCAATTGTAATGAAATAAAATGTCCAATTTTCTGTGTGCTTCTCTAGTTCATCCATGATGAAAAGGTGTGCTGGTGAGAAAAAGAATACACATTTCTGTTTGTTTATTATTTAGCAAATTACTCGTCTGTGATGAAAACTTGACTGGTTGTCGTATATGCTTGTGTCAAGGTGGGAGTCTCTTGTCCTGGTTCTGATGTATGCTATCTACATCCTCATCATGAAGTGAGTCACCTTCGGATGACTTCAATGTCTCAAATAAACAGTGGGCTCTTTCCACTAATCTCCAGCATTGCTAAACGAATACACCTTAGTTTTTTCCGGCTTGGAAAATGTTTGTATTGTATAATACAATATAGTAATATAGTATGTTATTCAGCACGTTTTTCACGACTTGCCCAAACTATACCATCACAGATATAAGTTCCCCTCCAAAGCACTAATCAGGAAATTAGAGAACGGTTCTCTCATATTACTTCCACTGACATGAAGGTATATATTTCAATATAGCTCCTTGCAGTTACGTAAAAGATTAATTGACGCTAGCTTTCCCCCATCTTACTATGTATAGCACAGGTGTCAAACTCAAGGCCCGGGGGCCAAATGTGGCCCGCCACACCATTTTATGTGGCCCGCGAAGACAAATTGTGCATCAAATTTGTGTCATTACTAGAATTGCAAATTGTCTTCACTTTTAGTAATATCTTTTTTTTTTTAATATTTGACCAGTTTTTACTCGTCTGATTTGAAAATGAGTTATTTGTCAGTTGGTTTTGTAGACTTTACTGTATATAATATGAGGTGCTCATACATTTATTTGGGTTGACAGTAATAATGGCCATCCGAAAGAAGCTATGACTACAATGCGGCCCGCGAAAAAAATTAGTTTGACACCCCTAATGTATAGAATCAATTGTCATCATCAGATCCAGCTAATCCTAATTTTAAGTTATTTTTATGTCATCTTTTCATAAATGTTTTAGGATGATGTGCACATTGGGAGACAGCAGTGTTCATGGTATCTGAGTTTCTTTGGGGAGAAAGAAAAAGAGCTATGTTAAGTCTCATTGGCTGTTTACTATTGCCTATGATGAATATATGGCTGTTGGCTATCTATTGCACAAGTGTATATATTTTTTTTTAATCCATTTGTCACTATCAGGTTTAACAGCAGGGTCCAGAAATGCCTCAACCGTCCAAACAAGAGCTCAGTAAATCTGGTCAGTGAGTTAACAGGAAGCAGTGATCTGGAAGATGTTACTTATGATGCGACTGCAGCCTTGCTCAACAAAGGTAACAAATTTGTATATTTTTCACTCAGGCTTCAGTTCACCACCTCCAAACTGTAACATATGCCATGTTGTCATTTTTACTGGGTTTGCCGAATCTGTTCCTGGTGTCACGTACTAATGTAATTTCCACATTATTTATTCTATATAGCATATTTTTCGGTGTATAAGTCGCGCTTTTTTTCATAGTTTGGGTGGGGGGGCGACTTATACTCAGGAGCGACTTATATGTGAAATTATTCACAAATTTTCAAAATTCAAAAATCCGCGATGTAGTGAAACCGCAATAAACGAGGGATTATTCGCTAATTTGAACTGCAACTGACGACGTCAGCGGCGCGGCGCACACGTGGCGTTGTTTACATAAAGGACGAAGAATTCGATCAATAGATTTAATGATTTGGAGTGACACAGATGGTTTGATAACATTTTTGTTTATATTATAGCTATTTGATATATAGTTTATATATCGTTATATGGGCCTGTGGAATAATTTGAACTGCAACTGACGACGAGTTCGACGTCAGTGGCGCGGCGCACACGCGGCGTTGTTTACATAAAGGACGAAGAATTCGATCGATGGATTTAATGATTTGGAGTGACACGGATGGTTTGATAATATTGTTGTTTATATAATAGTTATTTCATATATAGTTTATATATCGTTATATGGGCCTGTGGAATAATTTGAACTGCAACTAACGACGAGTCCGACGTCAGCGGCGCGGCGCACATGCGGCGTTGTTTACATAAAGGACGAAGAATTCGATCGATGGATTTAATGATTTGGAGTGACACAGATGGTTTGATAAACGTGTTGTTTATATTATAGCTATTTGATATATAGTTTATATATCGTTATATGGGCATGTGGAATAATTTGAACTGCAACTGACGACGAATCCGACGTCAGCGGCGCGGTGCACGCGCGGTGTTGTTTACATAAAGGATGAAGAATTCGATCGATGGATTTAATGATTTGGAGTGACACAGATGGTTTGATAAAGCTGTTATATATGTTATAGTTATTTGGAAAATTGTTAATGTTACGTCAGGTCCGTTCTCAGCTCCTCATTTGTGTTTGTCACGTTAGCGTACCGTATTGTTTAGCCTGTTGTTGCTGGTTCATGTCTGTTCTTGGTGTTGGATTTTGTCAAATAAATTTCCCCCAAAATGCGACTTAAACTCCGGTGCGACTTATAAATGTATTTTTCCTCTTTATTGTGCATTTTATGGCTGATGCGACTTGTACTCCGGAGCGACTTTTAGTCCGAAGAATACGGTAATTATTTATACTATGCTATGTTTGCTTTCAACATTACCCTCAAACGTTCAAAGGAAGAAAAAAAACATTTGGAGATGGTACAGCTCTCTGTGAGTCATCACCTTACCGTGGTGGAGGGGTTTGCATGTCCCAGTGATAGGAGCTAAGTTGTCTGGGGTTTTATGCCCCTGGCTGGGCAACTCATGGCAAACGGGTCCTAGGTGAGTGACCAGACAAAGCACGACTCACAAGACCCCTGATGATGATTACAATTAATGGCTCAAGTTTCCCTTGCCTGGACGTAGGTCACTGGGACCCCCCTCTGGAGCCAGGCCTGGAAGGGGTGCACAGTTGTTTGTGCCTTTGCACCAAACAGCAGTTCAGAGTATACCCGGCAATTTTTGGAGTTCTTGGAGGGTATGCTGGAAGAGCGCTCCTCTTGGGGGCTCAATCGTTCTGCTGGATGACTTCAATGCTCACGTGGGCACACACCCACACACACACACGCACACACACACGCACTCACACACACACATACACATACACGCACACACACGCGCGATGGCTTTCATTTTTTTGCCATGCGTTGAGGCGTGAATGATAGGTTAACGACAGAGATTTCATAATACACAATAATGAATATTTAAACCTCATTAGCTGGCTAATTTACTATTCACGTCCATTTAATTTACAGACACCCACTTCTGGGTTAATATTCACATTAGGTTTCTTTTCTTTTTATGTGTCGTAAAAACTTTATTGATAATGCGCTCGTAAGACTGCAGCAGGGTTAGAGAATATTTTACAGATTATTTAATCAATTAATCAATTAATTAATTTTATTTGTGTTCAAATGTATGTATTAAAACATCATTTGACTTTGAATTTGACTTTTGAGAGCCTGAAATCAGAAGGTTTGAACAATCTTCAGTTAAAAATTGCTCTTACTTGACTATTAAAATATGAGCCGATTAATGATCAATTTGTGGTTGATTAATTGATTCATTTTGACACCTTAACACTGCAGTGACACAAAAAGACCGCCAGATGGTAATAAAACATTTGGTTGACAGTAACTTTGAAAAGAGTCAATTGTATTATCTTTCTGTCAATGTTATGTCTCATAAATAGTGTTTCTGAAAAATCTTTTTTCACTTTAATCTTCTTTTGACACCTTCTGCACGAAGAAACATTTTTTCTTCATTTACATTCACATTCAGTCTGAACGTACCGATTACACAAGCGCGAGGGCAGATATGTTTGTGTGTTGAAATTGTCCGCCGGACAGACTGAGAGTTTAGTGTGCACTTGACCCAGATAGGGATGGACGAAAACCCACTTCTATCATTCATCAGTCCGTCCTCTTTTTGAACTTTGGTGTCCCTCGTCCTTTGTCTGCAACATGGGCAGGACAAAGGAACCATTCCGTCCTGGGATGGAATGCCTCTTCTGTAGTTTAGTCACCTCCACCTTGTGTCTGACAGTTTAAAATGGTACACATAGTTAGCCAAAGGATTTACAAAGTCCTGTTTTTTTTTCAAATTAATCTTGCGTCAATGTCATACCTGATGGGTAGATGAGTCATTTTCATTGCCTCCACTATGTTTTGAATGTATAGTGGACCCCCACAATTCTCACGGGATAAGGAATGGGCAGGCCTACAAATAGCAAATATATGCATATAAATGCCGCAAATTATAGTTTAATCAATAACCCTTTTTTGTTTAAAAAAACTGAAAATACAGTATTAATCCACCGGTGCTGAACTGCAAGTTTGTGCGGGTCCACCAAAGAAATTCTGTGATTATTTTGCCGGTATACTTGAGAATGAAATTCATAATTTGTACTGTCAAACCTCCACATATGAATTTAATTTATTCCGGGACCTACTTCGTATGTTGAAATAGTCGTATGTTTGATCAAATATTCCCATAAGAATACACTGCAATTCATTTAATTGGTTCCACAGCCAAAAATACAACAATAACTCCTTAATAGATATATATAATAATAATTTATATGTATCATATATATTTTTCAGTTGTTTTTTTAATTCAACTTACATAACGTTAACATAACCGTCGCAATATACGACGTTGGCCATCTCACATATGATTGTTTCAGTGATGGTTTTGCCAGCAATCTCCTTGTCCTTTATCCCTATAAGCAAAAGGCGTTCCATCTCCTCCAGGGTAGGGCTGTGACGTTTTAGAGATGAAAGCTTGACCGCTTTGAGGGCTTCCTTCTGCTTAATGATCATCGAAATTGTTGACACGTTTTGACACGTTTTGTTTTAATTGTAAGGAAATCATCACCTTCCTTTTTCACCACGACCACCATTTGCGTTAGCCTTCATGGGACGCTAACTGACATCATCCCGACGTGCCGCCGTCTCGCGGGCTAACCATGATGACGTTGTATGTTGGGAATTACTTTGGATATTAAGTTTGGATATTAAGTCAAATATTTGATCAAATGTCACATTGTATGTTGAAAAATTCGCATGTTTGACTGTACTTGAATTTCTGATGAACACTCAGATGACAAATGGTTTTGTTTCACCTCTCCCCAGCGAATCTCCAATATAAACCATCTGTATTGATGGTAGATGAGCGCCTGTCTGCATACCCACACCAACTGACTTTTTCTGAAGCTGGCATGAGGATCATGATCACCAGTCATTTCTCCCCAAGGACCCGCCTAATAATGGCTTCCCGGATGATCATCAGTGAGGTGTTTTTTGTTTGACTTTATTACTAATAACTATTATATAGCACATTATGCTTTTTAGGTGGCTCGGTGGAGCAATGGTTAGCACGTCCGCCTCACAGTTAGGGGGGTGCGGGTTCAATTCCACCTCCGACCCTTGCTGTGTGGAATTTGCATGTTCTCCCCGTGCCTGTGTGGGTTTTCTCCGGGCACTTCGGCTTCCTCCCACGTCCCAAAAACATGCTAGGTAGGCCGATTGAGCACTCCAAATTGCCCCGAGTGCGAGTGCGGATGGTTGTTTGTCTCTGTGTGCCCCGCGATCGGCTGGCAACCGGTTCAGGGTGTCCCCCGCCTACTGCCCGATGACTGCTGGGATAGGCTCCAGCATGCCCGCGACCCCCGTGGGGACAAGCGGAATAGAAAATGGATGGATGGATGGATTACCGTATTTTCCGCACTATTAGGCGCACTTAAAAACTTAAAATGTACTCAAAAAAACACAGTGCGCCTTATAATGCAGAGCGCCTTATATATGGATCAATTGATGAATTTGTTGATCCATACTGGTTGTACACAGCGCTCTACCAAAATGTTTCAGTACGTTTTAGTACGACTAGTAAATTACAAGGTCGCATCGCTTCCCAGCATTACGGCAACCGTGGTCAGGGGGCGTCACTGAATAGCTGTTGTACCTGCGAGGCTATTTCATTTCAAAATAGGCTGTTCCGTTAATGTTTTCGAGTACATTTACGGTTCAATATCCAACGGAATCATAAATAAGCAGCACCAATGTGTTAAATCAGTCTTTAGTCGGTTCCGATCACTTTTATGGGAGAGAGTTTGAGAAACGTGATTGTTTACAGGGGGCTGCCACGACACTTTGTTGAGGCTCATGGGAGTCTGCCAGCTGAGGCTCATGGGAGTTTGCGGGTGGCTAATGCTATAATGATAGCTGCTATACGCACGAGGCTATTTCATTTCAAAATAGGCTGCTCCGTTAATGTTTCGAGTAAATTTACGGATCGATATGGAAGGGAAACATAGGTAAGCAGTACCAATGTGTTAGATCGAACTTTAGTCAGTCCCGATCACTTTTATAGGAGATAGTTTGAGAAACGCGATTGTTTACAGAGGGCTCATTGGTTATTGGCCAGTGGATGCATACCGCAACCCTAGTCAACCTCAGTTTGTTGCAGTATAGCTTCTATTTTATGCGCCTTTTAATCCGGTGCGCCCTATATATGAAATCATTTCTAGAATAGAAAATTCAATGAGGGTGCGCCTTATAATCCAGTGCGCCTTTTGGTGCGAAAAATACGGTATGCTTTATAAAAATAAAAATTTTCTGAATGTTTGTGCACGGGAAAATGCTTGTACAAGTGCCGTAAATGAACCTTAATGTATCTATTCTCCGCCACCTGAGGTGGGAATCGATCGTCTGTCATCGAGTTTTCCGCCCCTGACCCACGTTGGCCCAGCCCGTGCTTCGTGGGCGAGAGCCAATCAGTGATGAGAACATAACTTCCACATCACACACACGCGCACAGAAGCAGACACGCAGCCAAATAAAGAGAAAAAAATAAAGACGACACACGCATACAACGTTACGGTCATTACAGTCTGTGGGACCAAAAGGGGTACAACTCTGTTATAGTTCTAATTTATTTGGCTGCATGTCAGGTGTGCAGCAACTGCGTGTGGCGTTGTACCGTTAAATCCGTTCTCAACGGCGTTTGGCTGACTTGTACCGACTGGGCGAGGCTGATATACGGACGGAAACTCAGGTACGGAGGACGATGCCCACTTGTCCACCACTAAGCAAGCCACCTGATATTGGTTGACCGTGACTATGGTTTTAATTTTTCTTCAGACAAATGTACGAGAATTTAATAAACTCATGTTTGTACTCGGGCCGCTACCTTTAACATAGCATGTCCAAATATTGCACAAGTCACGGGCTCACTTCAAGGAGGTTTATTGGAATGTTTTATCACTGCCAGAGACAAAGAGTGATCAACACCACTGAGACTCGGGTCAACTGCTTCACAAAGAACACTGATTCGGCAGCCAGTGCCCAGGGAAGGCGGAGCTTACAGAACAATGGAGCCGAACAGAGTCTGAATGGGAGATACATGCCTCAGCAACCGGACTATATGATGGAGAATGAAAATGAGGATAACGAGAATAATGAGAATGATGGAGAGAGAGACGATGGCAATGAAGGCCCGTTGGTGCCTTTTAAAGCTCCAGGTAATGTTCTGAAACAAAGTGGTAATCATTTAATTTGACCGGTTATGCGAATATTACTACTGACAGTATATGCTATCTTCTTATCTTCTGCCCTGCCAGTGGGTGTGTGTAACAAGGTGAAGTGGTTAACCATGTGGCCGTTGTCTTTGCTCCTCTTCTTAACCGTGCCCAACTGTGGCAAGCAGCGTTGGGAGAAATGGTTTATGGTCACCTTTTTCACTGCGACCATCTGGATCGCTGGCCTCTCCTACGTGATGGTGTGGATGGTAAGTCCAGTGTCACGTACCAACATCAGTAACCTCCAAAAACAGGATGCTTCTTGCCGTTGTATTGGCTATAATGTGTTCCAGCATTTTCACAGAAGAACGGCGTTCAGTGACTACCGCTAATGTTTTCAGGTGACTGTGATTGGCTTCACGTTCGGCATCCCTGACGTCATTATGGGAATCACCTTTCTGGCAGCAGGCACCAGTGTCCCAGACTGCATGGCCAGTGTTATAGTTGCAAGACAGGGTACGAGTCCAACCGAAATATGGTCTACATGCGGGCTTCCCCATTGCGGACCATTAAAAATGTTTTGTGGAAAGAATACTTTTCTGAGGTCAATTAAAACTGAAAATGAAGGTTATATAGTGTACATAGGCAAAATACGTATGTATTAAATATGAAGAAAGCAATGGAAAGAATAGATAAAGATAGCAGACTGGCTCACAGACCGTGACAGTGTTGTTCTCCTTGCTGCAGGGCTGGGGGACATGGCCATCTCCAACTCTATAGGCAGTAATGTGTTTGACATCCTGGTGGGCTTGGGCCTGCCGTGGGCACTGCAAACTCTCTGCATAGACTACGGCTCCATTGTGAGTGCTTGTCAGACCACACAGAGAAGATGCTGCCGGACTTTGACCAGAATAGAACACAGCTAAGTTCATAAAGGACGTGACCAATTGTCAGCGGTGACCTTATGCTTTAAAAGAATATTATCAGTGGTTAAATGACTGAAAGGATCGTAAAATCTTAATAAGATTACGATGACGTGAAGAAACTGTATTTTGTAGTTATTTGAGGAACACAGTAACTGCAGCTTGCTTTGAATTGCTCTCTTTTGTCTCTTCAGGTGCATCTTAACAGCAGGGGACTCATATTCTCGGTTGGACTCTTACTGGCCTCAGTCTTCTTCACTGTGAGTGCGGTATATATTTTTTTACACTAAGCGGCACTGGAAATGGATGTATGGCTGCAACTGCCCGTGACCCTCGTGAGGATATGGAGGTCGAAAAATGAGACGAACAGACGAATGAATGAACCATAATATTAGCTATGTTTCTTTCAGATTTGATTTCCAAATCAGTTGATTAATGGATTTGCCTTGTCTTTTTCACATGCAGGTCTTGGGGGTCCATTTGAACAAGTGGACTTTGGACTGGAAATTGGGCTTGGCCTGCCTCATAATGTACGCCATCTTCCTCTGTTTCTCTGTCCTCATCGAGTTCAACGTCTTCATCTTCGTCAACCTTCCCATGTGCAGAGACATCCGCTGACATTGCCGTCCTCTGCTATTTTGTTTTCCTCTGGCAAAGGAAGAGGGGGCCTCACTTTTCTCTTGTCGCAAACAATTGTGCCACCAACGATTTATCTTTGGTGAAGTGCACACCGTAGAGTACAGTGGTGTGGTGCATAAAAGTCTCAGCAACAGAGATGGTTGCCATTACTTTTGAATGCATCAAATCTTTGGATGATATCAAAACTATATCACCACCAACAGTTGGCAAAGAGCTGCTACTGCCTGACTGACTGAGAAATCGCGCTTGAAGTTTTAGCTGAATTGTTTGTAAGGAGTCTTGCATAAAACCACATAAACAAGGTTGGTCTTTGGAAAAACAAAACGAAAACATCTTTCTCTGTATGTATTCAAACTGGCAGTAGCTGGAATTCTCTTTTGCACAAGTGATCCCATGGCAGGGATCATTTTTAACTTTAGCACATCACACTGCTTACGTATCCCACTACTGTAATTCACTCCAATGTTTCAACCTTCCTCCCATGTTTTTCTGATGATGGGGCATGGTGTCATCTCCCACTTTGCACTTACACGGGGACTGTAGTTACTTAAAAATCTTGACAAATTTTCAAATTCTAATTCTGTCCAACTTAATGCCCAATTTAAGTGGCATCTCGCACTGACACTTTGTTTACTGGCTATGTGATTCTGTCACTGGCAGGCACTGGACTGAAAAATGCTCTTTCTGTGGGGAAGCTTTCGGACAGTATTATGTAAAAACATTGCCTGTTAAAAGTCCAATTTTTTATTGTAAATGTTAGCTTTGTATTTTGGACTGCGTGTGTAAGTGTATATGCGTGTGTGTGTGCGTGTGTGTTTGTTTGCACAAAGAGAAACCAGCGGCATCATTTACAGGTACATAATCCTAATTTATTTCCAAACTAATTTATTCAAAGATTATGTCCACCACTAGTTTCAGCCCCTGGGTCGTATGGTGAAATTGGTGATGATGATTATGGACCTGATGCACTGTACCTAATATAGAATATGGAGAATCACTTGATGTTTATATTCAAGAATAGAGCTTTGTACTGTTCATGTTTTGTATAACTTGGAAATATTTTGCCACATTCTCATGTACTAAGAGAGAACAAAAATGCATTTTTTCTCATTTTTATTTGTTTTTTCAACTAATTCATTTGGAGAGAAATATTGTATGGCAACAGGTAATGAAGCACATCATGTAATATAAATGTAACCAAAAGTACTGACATTTTATCTTTCACATATTGTCTCCTCAATTCAGTGTCAGTGATCCAATTTTTTTCATCCCTTACGATTTAAGATGTCAATAGAGCAATGCTTGTAGCCATTTTCATTTTCCTGCTTGTGTTTGGGCCTAATGACACATATTTTTGTAAACAGTATTTACCACATTAAGCATGTCCTCAAACAACATGTGAAAGGTGCCATTGATTCTTAGCCCTTAGGATTTTTAGAAAACAATCTTGCTGAAAAGTTTAGGCCATTTGTTAAGTTAGAAGAGCAACCAGTAATGTTAACCCTCCGCATGTTAATTTCTCTGGCACACCAGAAATGTTCAGAAGAGTTAGAACCCATGTAAACGCTGCTCAGTTTGCCTGCCTCTTTTTCAATATAGAAAATTGCTGGACTCATGTTAATGTATTTTTAGCACTGTTGTTACTGTTCTGTACATTTCAAAGGGATTCTGTACATTTCAAAAGGATGAGCAACTATAAGCAGATGTTGGAATAACGTTTAACAAGCAATTACATTCGCATTATTTAGATGTAAGTTAATTTATAGCTATTGATGTCCTAATTTATAGCTAATGTCTCATCAATTCTCATTGTGTACCCTCATTTTCGGTTGTTGCAGGTCTCGGGGCAGGAACTCCTAGCTAGTAAGAGACTATGCAAAAGGTCTTGCAATAAACAGATTTACTTGCACTTGAACCACTTAAAAATGAGTTTTGGATACAAGTCATTTCTGTCGTTAGGAAGAAACATATCCGCTGAAAAACAGTCGTGGCAATTTTGACATCACAATTACTTGGTAACAAGATTGTGTTCATAATACCCTTGCCATAGTTTGTGACACTGACTTGTGATTTCTTTGGTGGAACTGGAGGTCTCTTTATTGTGTCATATTCGTCTATAGAAGTATAAAATCCAAATGTGTAAATCAAACCGGTGATTAAAATATCTTGGGTTGTTTGTACCGATTTTACACCACTAGAGGGTAGAATAGTACAAAACGTGGTTCGGGGCTGAAAATGTATTCGATGATGAAAAGTGAAAGGTGATGCGCGACAAAAACATCAAATTTTCTTTGTGTGCGAGTAACGCGTGAAACGTCAGGGCCGTGATCATTGAGAGACAACTTATTGTTTGCTTTTATCGACAGACAAAAATGAGGACGTCTGCAGGATTGTATTCAGGAATGTGAGAGCGAACGCGTGCGTAAACAACTCTGGTGAAGTTTGCAGACGTCTGGCGTCTGCTCCGTGAGAAGAGGAGCCACGAAAACATTCTGCACTGGTGGACGGATGAATGTGGGGGGAAATGGATGTTTGAGGACCCTTTGAAGAGGCCTTTGGAAAGGTGAGCATAACATTTTTATCACACATCAGAAGACCCGTGGTATCGGTCACATAACAGTCGGATGAAGCTCAAAAAAAAGTTTATTTTCCGATGGTGGTGTCAAACCGAGACATTGCATGCACTAGATTTTGGCATATTGACAATTTTGCCATTTAATACGGATGCAACGTCGAAATGTCATTTTGCATAGATTGACCGCGTTATGAATGTTCATTTATTTTCATCACACAATGGTGTCTTTTGAGAAGGAATGCATCACTGCTCTCGTCGTTCTTCGTTCCACGTTCTTCGTTCCACAACGTTCTTCGTGCCACGATCTTGTTATTTTGCAGAAATTATAATAAATGAATGTTAATTTATTTTCATCACACAATGATGAACGGTTTTAGCGTCTTTGAGAAGAAATGCATGGGGCCATGACTGCTCCCGTAATTCCGCTCCACTCCATGATCTTGTTAAAAAAGTATTTAAGACCTGTCTGAACATGCCTTAACCTGCGAATGCCCCCTGTCTTTGTAAATCAGTAAGTTGCTTATTCATTTAAGCCTCGATCGAAGGAATTGATCAAGGTTTTTTTTTTTTTGTATTAAACTACCTACTTACTACAAAATGACAATAAGGTATATACAGCTCTAGCTCCCATTTCGTATGAAAGAAGAACTGAACCCCACAATTTTCTTGACACTAATAGGTTGTATGTGCCCCCACTTGCCTAAACACGGCATTCTGATTAATATTGTGGAATAGGAATCAAGCAGGTAAATTCACTGTTTTTAATCCATTTTAGGGGGCGGCCACTTGATGTCAGATGAAAATGTCATCATAGTTGCCAGATCTCAGGTCACAAGCAATCACAGCTCTGCTTCAGAAAACTCGTGACTGGTGCCCTGAGATGGATAAAAACAGATGGATTTTGCCTGTTTAATCGTGAAGATCGCACCGTTCACGTGGAAGCAAATTCAGGTGTGTGTGTGTGTGCGTGTGTGTGTGTGTGTGTGTGTGTGTTTGCGCACATACGTGCCTAGGTGGATGGTTGGGGGGTTTTCTGTGACGATTTGGATAATCGATGCAGTAAGCAAGTCCCTAAAGGTGTCAATGAAGACATAAATGGCTGCAAATTTATTTTGAAGGAACCAGAAACATTTTATCCCAGTAGTGTTGACATTATTGTCCTACTTGTTGAAAGAAAAAAAAAACTGTTAAATCCCTCTGCATTCCCCCAAAAAGAAAAAGAGAAAATTCCAGTCTAACTAAAACAACATGGGCCAGTCGGCTCAGCTGAAGTCAGGCAGAACCACTGACCCAGATTCTGCTCTGTGGTCTCAGACAGTGACGCTGCTGTGAGGATTACTTTACAGAGTGTGCAGATGTGCTTTGCCAAACTTTATGTATGTTACTTTAAAGGCTGTTTTTTTGTTTCTCTCATGTTAGTGTACTAACACAACAAATACTACAAAAAACATATATTCTTATTTGTTTTGAAATAAAGTTTGTCTTTATGCCACTACTCTGAATGAAAATTATTCAGCGTGGACTTAAAATTAACAAACATTAGGTCCTGCTGGCTGTGTTTTATAGCAAAGCACAATAAAGTTTGTGTAAAAGGGGAGTGCAGTGTCTCATTTCGCTTTATGCATTCAAGCAAGAATTAACGAGACTTTGCTTTTAAACTACTACACTCTACTGTGGCTATAAGAAGTCTACACACCCTTGTTCAAACTCCATCTTTTTGTGTTACAAGAGAATGAAACCAAACTAAATCAATACCTTTTCCACCCTTAATATGACCTATCAATATGTCTGTGTTTCAATACATGTAGCTGTGTTCACCAATTGATCACATCATTATGCAAATGTAACAAGTCCCATGCCAAATTGAAGAACAGTCTGTTGAATTCAAAATCCCATTAAGAATTTGGTAGATTGTGTTGAATAGATTGTGGATTAAATATGTCATGAAGCCATTTCCTTCAAGTGGACCATACTACTCAACCAGTTGGATGCTGTTTATTCAGGTTAAGCTAATTTGCTGTCTAAAAAGGTCAACATAATGTCAGATGAGCCAGCTGTTACAAACACACTCAGAAAATGCATACTATTAGGACATCACCTAAATGTGTGGTTTCTCATATCTAGTGCAACACCTCAAATATCTGCTTGTTTTTATTGGAACACAGAAAGTGAGACAGTAGGACAGTAAGACAAAAAAGGCTCCACAGGACATTCCTTTGTGGGATTGAATGTTCCCCACTTCCTAGTTGTTGTTTTTATAGCTCAAAACCAAAGGTTTCCAAAGATGAGAATGAGCAAAACAACTGAAAAAACAGTCAGTCCTCAGATTTGAGAAGCTGCAGCTTGGTCACAAAATCATTCTTGTTTTGTGATTGCGCCAAGTTGTATGAAAAAACGTGTTGCCGCATAGTCGAGTCTCATGGTCACTTTTGCTGTTTGTCTTGTTAATTATTATAACATTGACATTGTCACAGCGCTAAATTCTTGTTTCATGTTGGTGAACTAAGACTCACACATTCCTTCCTTCCCTTCAGCCTGGAATGGTTGGGGTGTGTTTTTCCTGTGTGAGTCACATGCATATCTGGTTCACAGGAGATGTATCTGCCAGGAAGAGAATAACTGACCTAATGATTTCAGCCTGGATAGCGAGAAAGAGGTGGGGCGAGTCAAAGAGGTGAAGGTTTGGCAAAACAGATGGAGGTGGGGGAAGGTAGAAAAGAGGTCAAGGAGGGTAAAACATGCACGGATGAAGAAATAAATGTACCGTTTTTATTATTTTGACAATTTTACGGCATCCTTTAGGCCAGGGCTGTCAAACTCATTTTTTTCATTGTAGTCATAGCTTCTTTCGGATGGCCATTATGACTGTCAACCCAAATAAACCTCATATTATATACAGTAAAAGCTACAAAACAAAATGGCAAATAACTCGTTTTCAAATCAGACGAGCAAAAACTGGTCAAATATTTAAAAAAAAAGATATTATTAAAAGTGAAGACAATTTGCAATTCTAGTAATGACACACGGATTTGATGCACAATTGGTCTTTGCGGGCCACATAAAATGATGTGGCGGGCCGTATCTGGCCCCCGGGCCTTGAGTTTGACACCTGTGCTTGAGGCATTTTCTCAAGACTTAAATCCATGTTGCGCAAAATGTATAAATCGAAGCTGGTGTATGGGAATTATGTAGGTAGAGTCTACCACCTGGTGGACTGTATGACTTCTTTGTAGTTGTCTCCCAAGGGGATATTTGGAGCAGCACACATCACATTTGGAGTGAATTGCATATTTCTACTGCTTCAATGACTATAACCAGATTTTAGATAAAAAATAACTTCAGATTTCATCCAAATTTCAATAATTCATATTCTATGGTTCTGGGTTTGAATATCGGCCTGACCTTTATGTTTGTATGTTATTCAAATGGATTCTGTCCTCATCATACATTTTCCTCCCACAGTTCAAAAACATCCATGCTAAATTAATTGCAGACGCTTTAATGCCCTATGGTATGAAAAAGAGTTTTGATATGAGCCCTGTTACTGACTGGTGACCATTATTCTAATCGAGAGTGTTCCCTGGAAAGATTTCAGTTATCTAGTGAATGTGTCCAAGAAAATTTAATTCAAATTTGATTCTTCCCGTTTGGTAAAATGATCATATTGTTAACCTTATCTGTATTTCAAGTATTTCGAGTCATGAGCAATGTGATAAAAGTGTTAGTTGGAAATGTCTTGTCTAAGCTTGTATTCTGAACACATTAAGGTAGGAAGACTGGCTCAAGAAGCAGCTCTGCAGGAAGTGGTGCTTGCTAAAATGGAAAGTCAATTATCGTATAAATGTGAGGTAATAAAAACAGACTGAAATTTTGAAGAAATATGGGTGAGAAAATAAGTCACCATGACAGTGAACATAACAAAACTTGAAACTGAAGTGACTTCAGAGTGGTAGAAAGGGTGGAGGCGCTAAAGTGAAAGAATGAGCAGAATAATTACAGGGAGTTTAGGAAAAAGGCACACTCAGACTTACTATTCATAACTGGATAGAGTGGAAACCTCTTCCCTTTGTATCACCGCTGAAAAATGTGGACTGATGCGTTTGTGTGCGTGTGTGTTTGTGCGTGTGTGTGTGCGTGTGTGTGTGTGTGTGTGTGTGTGTGTGTGTGTGTGTGTGTGTGTGTGTGTTTGACCCACAGAGCTCTGGCCCACTCTGTGACGCAGATGTAAACAAGAGCTCTGGCCCACTCTGTGATGCAGATGTAAACACACAGCCATAAAGCAGACTTTGTCCACATTAAAAGGAAGACAAAATGGACTCTCACATTTCAAGTAACAATCCACAAGATGCCCCCATGATTCGAAGCGGCAGCTTCTTTAAGGTAAGGACACAGTGGTTGAGAAGGATTTTATTGAGGTGGTTTTCCAAGATCATTTATAACGTTGGAACATGCTACATTCGGAATCAACACAGAAGACTGACCCTACATTTAGTCTCATGAAACTCTGTCGAAATGTGTTTCCTGAATGAATTTTGTGCTGAACTCAATTTTCTGTGTGGGATCACTTTATGACAAAACCCAGTTAGCTACATCTTTGCTGACTTTGTGGATTAATCATGCCGTTTATTCCAAGGTGACACTTTATTAAAAAGTATGGGTTGAGAGGTGGTAATAGCGATTATTAACCATCACTGCATCGACAACTTCTCTCAGCAGTCAAATGTGTTTGTATCCAACAATACTCACCTCTGTTTACCATTTGGCTTTGAACAATTTGTTTTAGACATTTCACCCAGATGCCAAGTAATGGGCAGAAAAATGTTATGGGGGGGGTTAATCTTTAACAATAGGCCAAAATTCAGGACAGCACTCAGAATATTTTCTGGAATAAGCTGCTAAAAAAATATTTACTTGTTAATTTACGATCTAATTTCACTCTTGATGGGTTGGCAGGCATTTGTAGTTTAAAGCTAATCGTTCTAAAAGTTACATTTCCATTATTTGGAACGTAACAATGATCATTTAGTCATGGAACGATCATACTTTGTCCCATACCTTACAAACCCGTTTTATGATCTGGCCTTCCTTAATTTGATCACCAATTTTATGGCTATGAGCAAGCAACACTGCCACATGCCACGGGTGTATTCCAAGAAAAACATTTCTTGATAGATGCCGCTAAAACAACATAGAGCCTAATTCATTATTTTGTTTGTAAGAATTTTCTCTAATTAGTTTGAAGAAAGGTTTGCAAGGGTGTAAATGGGAATTAATATTATAGACATAATTGAGAAGCTTTGAGATATGCTGAAGTCCACTTGATGATGCAGTTCTCTGAAAATACAAAAGGTGAAAAGCACGAAATGCTATGATTTTTTACGGCCTACTATTTTCTGATTGTTAGTGCAAGTTAGTGGTAAGACTATGATACGTTCCTATTTCCATACAACACTCGTGTTCCGACACCACAGTAAAAATGGTTGTGAACCGAGCAACCACCTCTTGTGCATTGAGTGCTTACTATGCCCTTTAACAGATAATAACAGAATTCCCTTTTTACTTGAGTAAGTGCACATCATATTGTGTTTGCATTGCATCACGTTCACTGCACTCCACAGAGACCTATTTGTCTTATTTTAGTTTTGGACATTAGTGACAAACCTTCGGTGAGGGTTGTGAGGCCTGAACAGGAAGGAGTCTACAAGGTCCAGTGAGGGAGGGTGGGGGAGCCTTTGCTGAGTGACATGGTGCCCACATGGTGGAGAAAGCTATTAGAGAACACAGCACTCTGTTGGTCAACCTGAAAACTTGCGCTAAATAGACAGCAATGAATAATTTATTCATACAGCATTTTAAAGTCCATCCATCCATCCATTTTCTGAACCGCTTAGTCCCCACGGGGGTCGCGGGAGTGCTGGAGCCTATCCCAGCCGTCATCGGGCAGTAGGCGGGGGACACCCTGAACCGGTTGCCAGCCAATCGCAGGGCACACAGAGACAAACAACCATTTGCACTCGCACTCACACCTAGGGACAATTTGGAGTCTTCAATCGGCCTACCAAGCATGTTTTTGGGATGTGGGAGGAAACCGGAGTGCCCGGAGAAAACCCACGCGGGCCCGGGGAGAACATGCAAACTCCACACAGGGAGGGCCGGAGGTGGAATTGAACCCGCACCCTCCTAACTGTGAGGCGGACGTGCTACCCAGTGCGCCACCGAGCCGCCATCATTTTAAAGTCATAGATGTAAATCTAAATAAAACAATGAAAACATGAGACGCTTTCTGTATGTCATTTGATATTTATGCTGTGCTTATTAGTGCTGTAAACTACACACTTTTGAAATATATTTATGATAGCGCTTCGTACTGAGCAACAATATGTTCAAACCATATAATGATTATATGCTTATATTATAATCACACTGCATTACTTCCTATCATTGCCAAAGAGGCTGGTAGACCCCCAAAAATGGTCACCAGAGACATGCTGGATAGTGAAGAATTTAATTTTCAAGGGTATGCAAACCTGTTGAAACTGGGAAACAAAAAAACAACTGACGCAAGTCTGATGCAAACTGAACAAGCCAAGACAAGCTAACTGGAAAATATACAAACCACGTGGAACTGATCTGCACTAATATTCCACAAAACAAGAACAAGAATGAACGCTGAACGCGATATAGTGTCAAACACAAAGCCTATATTGGGGGGGGTTTCGATAATCATGCGAGCGTTCCCAAAACCGAGCGCAAAACAAGACATGTTCTCACATTTTGAACATAAGTGCATACAATGCTTTGTGTGTAGTTTCCTGCCTGTCGGAAATTAGACACACGCAGGAAGGCTGAGCAACCTTTTCCCTTGTTCTAAGCCTGATCTTCATCTTCAGCTATTCTCTAGGATTGGTTGACTGCTATTGACACTCGTCCTCAAACTTATCTACCAGAGCCTCTCATTCTTTATTCTTGCAGCTGATTGATGCATTTGCGCTGGAGATTGGGGAGTTAAAGAAGGAGATGGTTCACACATCTCCCACAGTGGACCAGGAGCCTGCGGACACACAAGGGTATCAATCTTACGATTTTGCTAAAATACTTATTGCTTTCAACTTGGACTGGACTTGGACAGTGTGTCACTTTTTTTTTACAGTACCAGGTGGATCAAAACTCCCTTTTTTTTCTCTCGCGTCTTTGTCAGGCTAGAGAGCGAGGTGAGTGGCGAGGTTAATGGCATTTACCTGGAACCCCCTCAACGCGGCAGTGTGAGGTGCGAGAGGGATTATGGATATGACTCATTACGGAGGAGGATGAGCGTCTTGGACAGACTGACTCAAACACACACCGCATGGCTGCTGCTGTCAGTCAGTGAAGAGGAAGCCAAACACATCCTCCTTAAACAGCCGCCAGGGGTGAGAACCATGATCTGGAATATTAACCAGCTATATTTTTTACCTAAGAATCTATAATCTTTGGTTGGTTTGGGATGCAGGTTTTCTTGGTAAGGAAGTCAGTCACTCTCCAGAGGAAGGTCCTCTCGGTGCGTCTGAAAGAGGATGGGGCAGGAAGCGCCATCAGCCACTTTCCTGTCAGAGAAAGCCACTATAGTAAGTTTCATGCTCTTTTTGCTTCAGTAACATACTGTGGTGCCTTTGAGGCACGAGTTTAAATAACTCCTTGACCTGTAACTCAAAAACATTTGTATCACAAATTATCTTTCCTGATGGGAATGAATAAAAAAAAACATCAACCCCCTCCCAAAAATCCCAAATTTTGGAATGTGTTTTTAATGACAAAAAATAGCACTCTATAATATTTTTACTTTCTCCTTTAATTGTGCTGCAATTCTGGTGTGCGCGTCTTGGCCCCCTGTGGGCAGTCTAAGACATGAACATTCTTGGCTTCACAGTTCAGCATTAATATTTGTTGTTCTTTGCAGAGGACAAATAAATGCATGTTAGTATGTATTCTTCTATGGTCTGTTTACATGTGTTAAATTTTAAATATTCATTGTAGTGGCTCTCAGCCATTGTCCCTACGGGACCAACAACTTGTTGCAAGGCCGAAAATAGAAATCAAGATCCATAAAGTGTTTTTTTTTTTTTTTTATTTGGGGGGGGGGGGGGGTAAAAAATAATCTTGTCATGTACAGTATATTATATTTTAAAGCCCTGTTTCAAATGAATCCGACTATGCACACTGCTTATCTCAAGTTTGCGCTTGCAAATCAAAACAAAAAATTGTCCATTGGTCTTTTCTTGAAAAAAGTTGGGTCGCTTGTACCTCAAGGGACCACTGTATATGACATCAAATGCTGCCCATTATTGACGTGAACACACAATGACCTTTAGATTTGCGGAGTATTTGCTTTGAAGGGTAAATTACGTCACTGGCATTTACAAGGGATAATTTTAATAGCGTTTCGCCTTGACTATAGTGGTGCCTACAGTTGTCCTATACTGCCTCCAAGTGGCCAAGGCAGGAAGAGCAGCACTTATCTTTTTTATTACTCGTCTCAGTGTTTTGTTGAATCAGAATTTGCAATATGGACCTGAAAGCTGCAAGAATGAAGAAGCTAGGAATCTAGTCAGTCCTGGTAGTGGCTCAATTCCTAACTGATTTGACCTTTGGGATTCATTTTTTTCTGTTTTTCAGAATTTATCTCATCAGTGAGACTATACACAAAAGCCTTTGTTTTTCTTCTGGAAAATATGTACTGTTTAGAAGGTCCTATACATATGCTATGTCAGATATTCCTAAGCATTGTTGCTTGCAATGTCATTGAAGTAAAGGAAGTATCTCCGTGCCAATGGATGATCTCATAGCAGCTGTCACGTTACTTGATATGACTGCACATGTTCAACAAGGGGAAGTGACGGTGTGCATGTGTGGGTCATCTGCTCACCATTGCATTTCCCAATCTGGACACATTAAAATAGAAAGATATTTACTGAACACTTAACATCCTTATTTTTTCTGTACGGCTTAACCTATTGAGGGTTGCACAAAGCCAAGATCACTTAAAGCAAAAGGCAGACAAGACCCTCAGCTGTCTGCCTGTCAATCACAGCCTACATAACAGAGAACCATTTATACTCACGCTGACATCATTACATACGAAATGGGACTTTCTTTTAATTTTATAGTTGTATTGAAAACAATTTATATTTCCATGTTTGATTGCTTTATAGCGTTTTCTCTCGATGGATCTGGAATCAGCTTTGCAGATCTTTTTCGTCTCGTGGCTTTCTACTGTATAAGCAGGTACTTAACAATTTCTCTCCTTTTTTGATACTATGCTACTGAGGGATGATGAAATTACCATTTGAACTGTTTATTACATTACATGCAGATTGCAACCACTTAGATCATATGAACGATTGTAACAGAAGAACCATGGAATCGCAAAGGCAATTGCAACATGTCATTTTGCATTCATATTATATACTGTATGCCATATACCTTGATTAAAATGGTAATTCAAAAGTCATGTAACAGGATAATCAGTATCATAATGGGAATGGCACCGCTGCTGCTCACTGCTCCCCTCTCCCCCAGGGGATGGATCAAAATCACACGGGGATGGGTTAAATGCAGAGGACAAATTTCACCACACCAAGATGTGTGTGTGACGATCATTGGGACTTTACTTTAAATAAGGAGCATTGAGGAAAATGTTGAACAAACTGTAGTCATAAATATAAATTAGATTTTGGTACAGTATGTTGGTAATATCTCAATAATTCACAAAAATAACACTATTTTTCATTTTTTTTGGACGTGATAATGGGTTTTGCTCAGAGGAGCTCCCATTTGAGTAAGTAAATCCAGAATATTGTGCAGGTCAAACAAGAGAATTTGAGCATTTGAATTTTGATGGCAATTAATCACCATTTCGGACGTTAGGTGACAACAGAACATGACAAACTATACCGTGGAAACAATACGCATTACAATGCTTGCCTCTTTCTCGTGACGTAGATAGGTTCAAATGGATAAAAAACAGGTAGCAAGGTCCAAAGGTAGGTGGGCCAGTTTGTTGTGAATCTCATCCCATAAAAGCTCTTAATTAACTACAGATTCTTTTAGTGGCATCGATGTCAGTGCTGACATCATAGAAGTGCCAACGTTCAGCTCACTCAACTGTCCCTTTAATGTTTTTTCTTAATTTTATATATCTGATTACTTTAGGGATGTCTTGCCCATCCCTCTCAAACTCCCAGAAGCCATTGCATCTGCCAAGACACAAAAAGATCTGGAAGAGGTGGCTCAACTTGGACCAGGTAGTCTAATCCATTGTTTTGTAAAGGTGGCAGCTCTAAATAAATGAAAATATGATCCCAATATGTTGAGATGAGTTGATGAATGAATGAAACTACTCAGCTGTAAATAGTGAGGATGTGACACGCTTGGTTTTGGTCAAGATGTTGAAAATGTTGAGGTAATGGTGACGTAGGGCTTGAGAAAATTTCATTGTGTGAAGTTGTGCTGATATCCCCCTGAACTGGCTCAGCGTCTCCACTGCATGCAATGCCGTTATTGTACGTTGTTTGCTTGCATTCCACGATATGGAGGTGGTTAGTGGCTTGAAATCAATGCCTCTTCTATCGCTTAAAACGAAGCAATTTTTACATGAATATATTGTGAAAAGGGTCTTTATGTAATTGCACAATTATTGTAGACAAGGCAGTTTTTGTTTGTGAGCAGCATTTTCATTGCATCTCGTCTCATCTTCCTCACATGATGAAGTCTCATTGAGGACAATATTTTATCCCAACAACATTAGTACAATCTCGCGTTAATACTCAACTTTATTTAAAAAGAACAATCTCCATACAAAGCGCTGTCCATGGAGTCAAAATCAGACATACAAAAACATAGACATTTAAAACAAAATATGAATCAAATTAAAACCATAAACAGTCAAACACTTATACAGTCTTCATAACATCAAGAATGAGATCAAGTTGAAATGTCAACTACTACATCATGGAAACAAAATGTGACAATTTGGGGTGTACATGTTATTCATATAATGACAAATGACTATCCAATTCTATTCCTTTAATACATGTAGCTTTAGATTTAGTTGCTTGCATGAACACATGTGCTTCAATCTGGAGACATGGGCAGACATATGACAGCAGCTGTCCAGTAATGTAACAGCTAGCGTTTCCTTTTTTAGCCCGCCGGTGGGGCTAATATTTTAACTGGTGCACGTGAACTTCTGCTCGTCCTTTTCACTTTGGTCAAAATGTCACTTTTGAAGGGCTGATTCTAAGTTACTGTAGAATCTCTTTCTTCAGAGACCAATAAAGAAAGGCAGGAGCAAAGAAGGCCGTTACAAATTAGTGAAATAGAAAATGACATACTGACACTTTTTAAGCGCTATATATTAATATATAAGGTTGATGGTAGCATTAACAATGAATAATCCAGGAACTACATGACATTGTACTCTAGCTCAGTTTAAACATGAGACAGTACAAAGCTGACAGTGGAATGGAGCAACTGGAAATGTGTCCGCGATGTTGTTTGTTGAGTGCCCGCCCACTCTGTGAATAACATTGGCGACTCCCTCTTTGTGGCTTTGACACACCAACGAGTTCGAGGAAAGAGACACAGGACTGAGTCAGTGAGTTTCGGCCAGCGGCAAGAAGAAGGAAATACCCATTTAACACTTCAACTTCAAAACTTGAAAGACAACCTTTGAACTGGTGGTGCAAGACACAAGAGAATGAGGTTGTGAAGATCAGTGTGCAGAATGAATGTTTCGCTCTGTATGCCAGTCAGAATTTGCCTGAGTGTTAAACTGTCTCTCTTACAGGCTTTTGGGACTCTGCCCTGTGCAGCCAGCGTCCGACCTCCCACCTTCCCAGTCGACCCTCTAGCCGAACTCTCAGCCCCCAACGGACAAGCAGGACCACTGAGGAAGAAGGGTCGGAGCGTCATCATACTGGGCCCCACTGTGACAGCGCACCACCGACATTACGTCACCGGGCTTCTTCCCCTCGAAGTGAAAAAAGGCATTCCAGTGCTACTCTCTGCTTTGTCAACCCACTGTTTTTCCAAACTCGGCAGCACCATCACTGTGAGGTCAATCTATCTTTGCACGACACTATAAATGTGTCAATGAAATCCACAAGCGGCGGCAGCCAAGAGAGCGAGCGGCACCAAGAAGAGATAAAAGTGGATCGCAAATCGCACCCCCCTCCACGACCACCCCCACCTCGCTTGATGCTTCGCAGGCGACCGGCCCCACCTCCACCTGGACCTCCAGCACTTACTACCAGACCCAAAAGCATGCCAGTGGCCATTCCTGTGGCCCCAAAGCAGCAGCGGGCCCCCACCAGGCGCCCCGCTCCGCCTCCACCGACAATGGGTGCTAAACACAGCAGCCCACTCAAAGGTTCAGGGAGATCACCAATCCATGTGCCTTCAAACCCACCACCTCCAAGACCCAACAAGCCACTTATGCCCCAACACTGCCACATTGCCCTTGATGATGAGACCATTGCCCAAGCTATATCTCGAGTCAAGCCACCTGCTTGCGTTCCGGATGATATTCCGATCGAGAACAGCAGTGTGAGTCCGTCGATCCAAAACGAGAGAGGACTTCAACGACTCAGTGACATGAGCATGTCGACTTCTTCTACTGAGTCATTGGAATATTCACAATCTCCCGGGTTCTCCCTGGGCATGGGTTCCACCCAGTCATGCCACCTTAACCATCAAGACACAGTAGAGGACACAAGTGAGGACGATGATGAAGATGATGACGATGATGGTGAAGAGGAAGTAGAGGAGGACTATGGGGTGGGCCTCGAGGCTGACTTGGAAATGCGTCTCCGTCAGTCCTTCAAAGCGAGGAGGCGCAGGGTGGGTGTGAGTCTAAGCGGGGGATCATTTATTCTTCCCCAGGCCTTGAAGGGACGCTTACGCAAGGTCAGCGGTATGCTCACCTCCTTGATGACGCCAGAAAGACGGGCAGTGAAAAAGATTGCTGAGCTGTCCAGGAATAAAAGTTCATATTTTGGCTCCCTGGTCCAGGACTACATTAGCTTTGTTCAGGAGAATCGGGGTTGCCACACTTCAGGGGAGGATTTTCTGCAGACACTCAGGCAGTTCATGACGCAGATGAAAGCTTACTTGTGCCAAAGTTCGGAGCTGGACCCTCCAATCGAGTCGCTCATTCCTGAAGATGTGATTGGTAAGGCATTTATTCCATCTATTAGACGTCTTTGAAAGCATTATAATGTCAAAAGAAGCTTTTTAAAGTTGATATGATTGTGCGTCATGTTTTGTCGACGCAAGCGTGTGAGAATTACGTCACTCAGTATCGCTTCTCTATAATGTGAGATGATCCAGTGGCAGCTCAGCAGTAGTGGCCACGTAGTTGAGTCAGTTGTATCACATTGAAAGGGATCAAAAAAATCTATTCAGCGCTATTCCTGGAGGCCCGCTATCCTGCCTGTTTTAGATGTGTCTTGCGGCCCTCCAGGACCGAGTTTGGACACCCATGGTGTTTACTTTTGGCTTAAACAAAAAATAACTAAATGAACTCATGACTAGTTTGAATATGCTTTAGAGCTAGTGTTGAGTTACAATAAGGGCAGCGGGATTTGTCTTGATGACTTCTATTCTTAGCCTCCAAATGTTGGTAATTTTTTTCTCTGCCCATTGCTGACATCTGAGGGTCATTTAAAAGGCAGGCACTAGTGGATTTAATCTAAGTTCTTAGTAAATATTCTTTGGACAATATGTTGTAAACATGTGAGCAACATGATGTGACCAAAGCAATGCATGAATGTGTGAATGACTTTTCACTTCACTCTTGTTCATTGTGGACAATAACAGCAAAGCTTTGTTCGGAAGAAAAGTGATTCATTCTGTTTGTGCAAACTGACATTTAACCCTCTGATGTCATAAAACAGCCCCTACAGACTGTTGATGACTCAAGCCTGGTTTTATATTGAACACTTTTTGAACAGACGATTTCATTACTCAGCAACAATAAAATGTTGCTGATGTCAGGTCGAACCAATGGTTACCTCTGTTATTAATATTGGGCTCAATTATTTCACTGCTTATCAAATATTCAGAGCTACTCTGTTTTACTGTGTCCACACAGACTCAAAGAATAGTGTCAACATCCTTCAGGCAACATTAGGGCCACACCAACAAAAGTACATATAGAACATGCGCACACAATAATAACTTTTTTGTGGTAGCTTTTTCCTTTTTTGGGGGGGAGAGTTAGAAAAATGCTCTCTGTCGTGTTATACCTTTTTCTCTCCAACACGATGGCTCAGCGGTCATAATCAATTGCTTAACTGCTCAACCAAATCAATTAGTATACTGTTAAATGACTGTGCTTTTAAAACCTAAAAATGTTATGTGATGCTTCATATTCAACAGAACAGGTGTTGGAAAAGGCCATGCACAAGTGTGTGCTGAAGCCTCTGAAGACTTTCATCGACGTGGCCTTACATGACTTTCAGGTGAGAGATCATCTTACATTTGTTTTCACAGTGTCACATTATGTATGACGACAAGGACAAAAGGAAAGTCAACCAGTTTACATACTGTAAAATCAAATCAGATAACCTTTATTTGTCTCACAGCGGGGACATTTCCAGGTCATGTAGGTACAGTGAAAATGCAAATTAGATTTGCGGCAGTGTTTATTGATGTTATTTTCTCAAAACATAAATGATGTCTTTTAATGCAAGATCTTTCATTAATATGTTTTATTTTGTATGCAGAGTATTGTGATGTTGGATCTGAATGATGACATTGAATTACATTTAGCTATTAACATATCAAGCGGTAACTTTTAGTCAACCTGATGACACAGGTGACAAATGTTAAAGCATTGACACTCACTGAGTAGTCATTGTAATGGTTCTAAACGTAACTCTGGAGCAAGAAGAACCAGGTTCAACTTAGGTTTTGTTTTTAATAGGTGAACAGTGGAGATTGGCAGCAGATGAAAGACAATTTAGACTTGGCTAAGTCCAAGAGGCCTCAGGAGCTGGGAGTGGACGGTGCGGTACCACCTGACGCTATGGCCATTGAGAAGATTCGACACAAGTTCCTCAGCATGAGGAAGATGTACTCACCTGAGAAAAAGGTGTCACTGCTGTTACGTGTATGCAAGCTCATCTACACCATCATGCAGGACAACTCAGGTATGGAGTAAGAATTTGATTTGAAAATGATTTTGAGCTTGCAAACAAAGACTATGCGTTGATGTAGCTGTATTCCCTCAAAGTCTGCTGCCCCTCCCTTGACCCTTTTTCACCCACACGTCTGCTTCCTTCCAGGGAGGATGTACGGCGCTGATGACTTCCTGCCCATGTTGACGTATGTGGTTGCACAATGTGACTTGCCTCAGCTGGACATGGACATCCAGTACATGATGGAGCTGCTGGATCCATCTCTTCTTCAAGGAGAAGGTACTGCTTTATATTAATACAGGTTAATTAACACAGTTTACAGGCTTATATTTTAAGGTGTGTGATAGGAAACGTCTCCCGGCTTTTCCTACATGTAAAAAAAAAACATGCATGGTAGAAACGTCCACAGTTTTTCCTACATCAAAAAAAGATGCAGGGTAGATTAGATTACATTCTTGAATATAATATATATTTAATAAGTCATAATGAAAAAATTTTTTTTAAGGTCTTCATACCTGAAAAGAAATCCGCTTATCTTTACCGAGCAGCTGAACTTGAGAGCTCAAAAAGGAGGAAATTCCAATCTGTGAGACTTGAATGGGTTGGACGAGGTTCAGAGGAAAAATAGGGCTAATGCTTCCAGTATGTCTGCCAAACCTGTCTGGCTTTCTTCAGTAAATTAGCTGGAAAATAGCATAGTTGTGGTATGATTATCCCTTGTTAACCGCAGTAAATTTCAGTATTCAACAGACAAATGCTACCCGGCTAGAATACAGCATTTTATGTTTTCCTGATTTTAATTACAGTGGGTTATTTATAATATTGTAGTACAATAATCAGGAAATGTCAAACAAAACCATACCATCAATTTATTACCTCTTCTATCCTAGGAGGTTACTACCTGACAAGTGCCTATGGGGCTATGGCCCTCATCAAGAATTTTCAAGAGGAGCAAGCAGCACGGGTGCTGAGCTCTGAGGCCAGAAACACTTTACATCAGTGGCACCGCCGTCGCACTGCTCAGCGTTCAGCACCCACCGTGGATGACTTTCAGGTAGCACACCTGACCTGAACCCAGGCTGTGAGTTGTGGCAATTTCAAATAGATCCTAACCTCTGTTTTTAAATGGTGTGATTGGGCTAAACAACAACTACAACGCTTTATGGACAAACGTATTGGAACACCTAGCCATTTTATATGCAAGACTGAAAGTGGAAGAAATACGAATTCTCTATGTCTACAAAATTGTGCACTCAATTAGGAAGACTTTCAAGAGGTCTAGATTTTAGCGATATACAGTAATCCCTTGTTTTTCGCTGGCGTTATGTTCCGAAAAGAACCTGTGATAGGCGAAATCTGTGAAGTAGAAACCTTTATTTTATTTTTACCATTATTACTCAAGTCAAGTTTATTCATATGTATAGCCCTAAATCACAAGTCTCAAAGGGCTTCACATCTGCAAAAATTGACAGTTTTTCTCAGCATCCCCTGATCTTAACTCCCAGGAGGGCAAGGAAAAACTCAAAAACCCCTATTGGGGAAAAATGAGAAACTTTGACAAGAGACCACAGACGGGAGGATCCCCCTTCCAGGATGACCAGGCTGCAATGGATGCAGAGAGGGCACATAGAACACATAATGTAAAACAATCCAAAGAAAAAGTGGATGTCCATATTCAAAGTCAAGATTGAAATCAAAGGACAAAACTTGTTTTCAGGCCCAAGCATTTGTTTAACAAATTAAACACTTTCTTCCAGATAACTACAGTAAAATAATAATTCTAATCATCAATACAAAGTACATATTATATAGTGCACCTCTGCGGCCTGACTCCACTCTAGTGACTTTTTCTTCTGAAGCCATAACACAATGCATGCGTGAAGCAGCGTGAAAGGTGAACTGTAATATAGCGAGGGATTACTGTATTCACATTTCTCATTACAATACTTTGGAAATCATGCATATTCTACAATGTTTCAAATTCACAAATTAATATAGAATTATTGACTCAATGAATGTAGCGGAAAAGTTATTCATCTTAAATTATAAGAATGTAAAAATACTGGAACGTTTCGCCTGACAGTGCTACTATTACATAGTTCCCTCATTTATTGCAGCGGATACGTTACCAAAAAACAGCCACAAGTAAAATCCACGAAGTAGAAGTTAATCTTTTCTTCTAGATTTTTTTTTTTAAATTTTAATGATATTTTGGCGCCAAGTCATTCATGAAGGAGTCAGGAAAGGCGAGGAAAAAAGAATCCAGCATTTGGAAAGCAAGCGTGAACGCAGGAAACAGAGACAGGAAGCTCAGGCCCAAGAGCGACCAACTCAATTCGTATGTCCGGCTTGTGGGAGAGACTGTCATGCTAGAATCGGACTGCTGAGCCACTCAAGACGCTGTACTTTACTCCAGTGATTCCATGCTCCATGGCGCTACCATTGTCTCTCGAGACAGACGGATGCCATAGATAGATTACGCCGTAACTTTATTGTAAGTGAAACCTGTAGACTCACGTGAGACTGGCCTCTTTACACACATTACCAAATTATAGTGCTCATTGTCAGATGTGTAGCTTATTCACCGCCATGATTACTGACCCCGTATTGTTAAGCCAGACAAGTAGCTAGCCAAACTTTGCTGGTAGCTAAGCTGGATGTGGCATTAATAGCATCGAGCTTGCTTGTGACATAAGCACGGTGCACATGTTAATGTGAGTGTGTTCAGTCCAGCCCAGCAAAACGTTTTGGGACAGTCTCTGCAGCTCAACTATCAGAAAATTTAATATTTTTTATCCTCAGTTGCACTATTCATTGTGTTTTAATGAAGTGCAAAATGCACATTTTGACTTGAAAACTGCAGTGTGAAACTGCTTATTTCAAGGCTCGTATTCAATTAAGAATTTGTGTGCTTTCTCCAAATTGTTCCCACATAGATGAAAGTCAAGAGTTGTCCAAATTTAAAAGTCAGGAGCAAAAGTTAGACTTAAGGCTTTATTTCTTGCTTTATAAAGGTGTTATCCAAAACTCATGTCCATTTAGTGAGGCCTATTTAGAATATTTGTATTTCTCACTAATCTTACAGCACGAGACTTCAGATCAGAATCTAGTCCCGTTTACATTATATGCAAGCGATTCAAATGTACGTGCCAGAATGTATGCGCTTTTCTGTCTGCTTGTTTGTATTTCCTGTCATAATACAATATTTTTGTTCTTCCCCCTCAAGAACTATCTACGTTTAGCCCTGCAAGATGTGGGTACGGGCTGCACAGCTAAAACCTTAATCGTCCAGTCATACACCACGACAGAAGAGGTCTGCTCACTTTGTGCTGACAAATTTAAGGTTTCCGAGCCTGACAACTACGCCCTCTTTCTGCTCACTGAGGACACCTGTCAACAACTGGCCCCTGACACACACCCTCAACAAATCAAAGCTGAGCTTCACAGCCGACCCCGAGCAAAGACCTTTAATTTTGTCTACAGACGGGTGCCGAATCTAAACCTTAATATACCAACTTAGTGCCTCCTTTATTAATGTTCAAGCTGAGCAGTGAGGGAACATTCCCCAAGTGGCAGCACTTGAATTGAAACAGTTACTGATGTTCAAGTAGTTTTCTAGTGCTTAAACAATCTTGACTGATGAAGAATTTTAATGGAAAAGTGGGAAGTTGGACTCTGGGAAAGTGTTATGTGAGTCGTAGTGCGCCCTTAAAAATGTATTATGGTAATACTAATTGTTTGCGGCATCGGCAGAGTCAAAGAGCAAATGATAGGTCATGCAAAGTGTTGATTTATTGATTTGGAAATTACAGTGGTACCTCTACTTATGAACTTAAATGATTCCGCGGTCCGGTTTGTAAATAGAAATATTTGTTAGTAGAAGCAACTTTTCCCATAGGAATTAATGTACAGTCTAGATCAGGGGTGCCCAAACTTTTTCAGCTCGCGAGCTACTTTTGAAATGACCAAGTCACAAAGATCTACCCACTAAAAAAAAAATAAAAAATTACATATATATATATATATATATATATATATATATATATATATATATATATATATATATATATATGTCATCGTGAAAAAAAAGTCCTACTCCCATTCCCTATGAAAGTGATACTTCTTACTATGGCCAGCTGCCCCACTCATTTTTATACCCTTTCTTAAGTTTAAGAGAAAAAACAGGGTTCTGACAATTGGAGGGAACTCGCGAGCTAGCGTGTTTGTGTTGTGTTGTTAGCGCCGTTGTTTGTACACGCGTCAAGTGCGAAAAAAATAAATAATTTAATATCACGCGATCGACCAATAGTGGCTTGGCGATCGACCGGTCGATCGCGATCGACGTATTGCGCACCCCTGGTCGAGATGATATCTTTGAGGGCTTCCTTCTGCTTAACCAGCTCAGTGGCCTAGTGGTAGAGTGTCCACCCTGAGACTGGAAGGTTGTGGGTTCAAACCCCGGCCGGGTCATACCAAAGACTATAAAAATGGGACCCATTGCCTCCCTGCTTGGCACTCAGCATTAAGGGTTGGAATTGGGGGGTTAGATCACCAAATGATTCCCGAGCGCGGCACCGCTGCTGCTCACTGCTCCCCTCTCCCCCAGGGGATGGATTAAAGTCACACGGGGATGGGTTAAATGCAGAGGACAAATTTCACCACACCCAGATGTGTGTGTGACGATCATTGGGACTTTAACTTTAACTTAACTTAACTTAATGATTGTCGAAATTGTTGACACGTTTTTATGGCCATATTGTTTCGCAAAGATCACACACGCTCATGTTTTCTTATATCTTGTTTTAATTGTAAGGACATCATAACCTTTTTAATAATGCGTGCCAGACTATACCAAAAATGAAACTTTTTTTGCCCTATTTTTCAATGTAAAACATACACAAAACCAAAACAACAGTTTTATTTTTGCTTTTTCAAACTTTTCTAACAAAAAATAAATGTCACTTTTTGACCTCCAAGCTTTGCTTAGGGAGGTTCTACTTTTCTACACTTGCTAAAAATACCCCCGAGAAGACACAGAAAAAGTCAGGCTACTAAATTATTGTGTGCTTCCACTTACTCCTTGCAATGTGCTCACGTACTCGTCATTGCTTTTTGGTGCGTCGGTTCACAAGTCAAAAATTGGCTCATAAGTAGATGCAAAAAAAATTGAAAGCTCCGGTACGTATCTCGAAACGTTCGTAAGTATAGGCGTTCACAAGTAGCGGTATCACTGTGGTTTTAGCATGTGGACGGAAGTTGTTTTTTGTTCTATTTTTTAAATATGTGGACATGCACACTGCCTGAAAAGCAGCAATGGCATATTATTAAACATTTTTTGTAATAAACGTTTCCATTAACTGCTGTATACCCATTCTGCCTTCAAAAGGACATTTAAGTTAGTGTATGCTACTACAAACATTTAGATCACCAAGTGATGAGCTGTCTTAAATGAACAACATCACATAGAACAAAGTATTGTAACTACTAAGGTTTCACTTGTGTTACTTAGCAATTGCTGGTCAATTGCGACTTGTATTACTATTATTATTGTTATGAACACATGTTTTGTATTCAAATTATTCTTTTATATCTCACTATCTTTAAGGTGACAAAGATTTGTGTTGTCAGTTATCAGTTCTGCAATGGACATGATGCAGAGTGATGATGAGTCGCCGATTGTTCTCAAAATGGATTCTAAAAGCATGAAAATTGAGTATTGAGCAAATGTAAATTCTACAAATATTTTAAATCTGATATTTTGAGGTTTATTCCACTGAGCACACTCATGATACAATATAGTGGCAGAAATTGGATGTGTAGGTTGAGGAAGTCACTCCCAATTTTTTTTTAAATTATGTTGTATGTGCTCCCACTAGTGTAACACGGCATTCTGATTAATAGTATGTTTGTGGAATATACAGTTGTCAGGTCTCAGTTCACAACAGATCATGGCTCAGCTTCAGAAAACTGGTCAGCCGTAATTGGTTGTTACGTGAGACCTAGCAACTGTGATTTGTTTCAGTCAACAGCAAGTGACAAAATGGCCGCCCTCTGAGATGGATTATAAACAGGTAGATTTTGCCTGTTTAATTCATATCCCTCGAAAAAACATTAATCAAAACACTGTTCCGACCAGTTGAGCTGCACAGAACATTTACTAAAGAAATTTGGGGGTTGACTTACTGTTTAAGGGTCTTTGTGTATATAAAATGTTGTCTTTCTGAGTATGTTTTGGTCCAAGTTTTACAATTAAGCAACTTTGTCATGTCTGTATGCAATCTACCATCTGTTCAGGGATGTCCAACCTTGGTCCTGGAGGACCACTGTCCTGCCTGTTTCCATGTCTGAATGTCTCTGGAAAATAAATGTAAGCCACTCAAAATTACCACGATGCACTTGGAAAAGTAGTGACCATCAACGTTAACTCAAAAGTTGAATATAGACCACAATGCATTCCGAGCAGGGAAATGTGGCGCAAGCACAAATCTATTGTGTAACAGTTACCGTATTTTCCGCCCTAAAAGGCGCACCGGGTTATAAGGCCTATTTTAAAACTTTGTCCATATATAAGGCGCACCGGATTATAAGGCGCATAAAATAGAAGCTATACTGCATCAAACTGAGGTTGACTAGGGTTGCGGTATGCATCCACTAGCCAATAACCAACGAGCCCTCTGTAAACAATCGCGTTTCTCAAACGATCTCCTATAAAATGATCAGAACTGACTAAAGTTCGATCTAACGCATTGGTACTACTTACCTATGTTTCCCTTCCATATCGATCCGTAGATTTACTCGAAACATTAACAGAGCAGCCTATTTTGACATGAAATAGCCTGGTACGTATAGCAGCTATCGCAATAGCATTAGCCATCCGCAAAGTCTCACGAGCCTCAGCTCGCAATCTCCCATGAGCCTCAGCAAAGTGTAAACAATCGCGTTTCTCAAACGATCTCCTATAAAATGATCGGAACTGACTAAAGTTCGATCTAACGCATTGGTACTACTTACCTATGTTTCCCTTCCATATCGATCCATAGATTTACTCGAAACATTAACAGAGCAGCCTATTTTGACATGAAATAGCCTGGTACGTATAGCAGCTATCGCAATAGCATTAGCCATCCGCAAAGTCTCACGAGCCTCAGCTCGCAATCTCCCATGAGCCTCAGCGAAGTGTAAACAATCGCGTTTCTCAAACGATCTCCTATAAAATGATCGGAACTGACTAAAGTTCGATCTAACGCATTGGTACTACTTACCTATGTTTCCCTTCCATATCGATCCGTAGATTTACTCGAAACATTAACAGAGCAGCCTATTTTGACATGAAATAGCCTGGTACGTATAGCAGCTATCGCAATAGCACTAGCCATCCGCAAAGTCTCACGAGCCTCAGCTCGCAATCTCCCATGAGCCTCAGCGAAGTGTAAACAATCGCGTTTCTCAAACGATCTCCTATAAAATGATCGGAACTGACTAAAGTTCGATCTAACGCATTGGTACTACTTACCTATGTTTCCCTTCCATATCGATCCGTAGATTTACTCGAAACATTAACAGAGCAGCCTATTTTGACATGAAATAGCCTGGTACGTATAGCAGCTATCGCAATAGCATTAGCCATCCGCAAAGTCTCACGAGCCTCAGCTCGCAATCTCCCATGAGCCTCAGCAAAGTGTAAACAATCGCGTTTCTCAAACGATCTCCTATAAAATGATCGGAACTGACTAAAGTTCGATCTAACGCATTGGTACTACTTACCTATGTTTCCCTTCCATATCGATCCGTAGATTTACTCGAAACATTAACAGAGCAGCCTATTTTGACATGAAATAGCCTCGCGGGTACAACAGCTATTCGGTGACGCCCCCTGACTACAGTTGCCGTAATGCTGGGAAGCGATGCGACCTTGTAATTTACTAGTCGTACTAAAACGTACTGAAACATTTTGGCAGAGCACTGTGTACAACCAGTATGGATCAACAAATTCATCAGTTGATCCATATATAAGGCGCACTGGCCTATAAGGCGCACTGTCGGCTTTTGAGAAAATTTTAGGTTTTTAGGTGCGCCTTTTAGGGCGGAAAATACGGTACTTTATATCACAGAAATAATTATTTGTTTTGATTCAATTGAAAATATGAAAGACAAAGGAAAGAAAATAAATACTTTTCATTCACAAATAGAGCTTAATGTGCTGGTTTGTCATATGCATACAGTGATCACCTGTTACACAACAAGGAGAAAAGTATGTACCGAATGGACACACGTCAACCGTGATCTCCCTTGCCCTTTTCAAGAGTAGTCGTGCCACCGCTAATCACTCTGCACATTCTAAACCACCAGACATCTGCCAGAATCACAGTATCAAATAATAACGCTCAAAACTAAAGCATGGCATGAGAAAGATTTAACATTAGAAAACAAAGCTTGTCAAAACAGGTCAATACCAATGATTCAGTTAGTCACGTACATAGTTCCTCTCACTGGTTGTGCTCCCTTCATTTTAGGTCATAATTTCCTGTTAGTGTTTAAGGTATTTTTTTTTAAGTGCTTGGCTTTAACTCTTCCAAAGTACACTGACCCTCCCATCCGAAGTTGTGACATACCGACCATGTGTAACAGAGACATTTGTGCTCAATCACTAAGAGGCGTGGCACATTGACTTGATCGTGGGGTTTTCATGAGACGGGCATTTTATTGAGATCTAAATATAAAAGAGGAAACGTCACGCTTTGATTGAGAAATTCACTTGTGTGGTGGTTCTAGAAGTTACTCATCATCTCCATGCAGTGCAGTGACGTGTGTGCGGCTGATCTAACATGCTCGTTTGAAACGGCATGTCTTTTGACATGAAGTAATTTATTCTGAACTTTGTGCACATGACAGAATGCATGTTAAATTGGGATTAATTGGAAATAATTGTTAAATTGGTCAACACCAACATTTTTTTTGGAATATGTTCCGTGTGTCCCAACTTGTCGAAACACAGCTGATACGATAAATATTTCTTATGAATTATATGAATTAAACAGACAAAATCTGTATGCTTTTTATCCATCTCAGGGGTTGGCCCTTTTACCACTGTCTATCGATTGAAAATGACATCACGGTTGCCAGGTCTCTGGTCACAACCAATCACGGCTCACCAGTTTTCTGAACGAGATCAGTTGTGACCTGAGACCTGGCAACTGTGATGTCATTTTCAGTTGAGAGCAAGTGGAAGAATCCATCCCTAAAATAGATGAAAACAGGTGAATTTTGCTGCTTAATTCCTATTCCAAAAACGCAGTATTAATCAGATTGCTGTAGTGGCGTGCATACAACATATAAAGAACATTTTGGGTTTGACTTCCCTTTTAAGAGCCGATGCAAAATGAGTGCAAGCTACCATGCTTCCGCACATCAGGATAAACGCAAGTAGGCAAACAATACACCATTGGGCAGCATATTTGATACAGGTTTGCCTGCCTGCCGTAGCTTGCAATATGTTTTACCCATACGGCGCTGGACTTTCAGTGTTGCCGCCCAGAGTGTGTACATTTGATGAGAATGCATATTGCGCTGGCATCCAGCTGTGCACCTTTTTTCTGGCTTAAGCACACAGAAGATTATGCACCTTTGTGGCTGACCATCCACTTTCTTTGTGCATTTTAATTAATTAATTATTACCTTCTTTGCTGAGTGAGAGTTGCCTGCTGGTCAGTGTATATTGAATGTCATTCAAATAAACCTTGTCTTTTTTTTTTATGGGTCCACCTGTTTCTGTCACCATTTGGGTATGTACAGGCTCCAAGTAATCATGGTTGAATATAAGACTTTAAAGGTGCCCGTTGATTGTTGTATGGGGTGGAACAGTGGAGCACTGGTTAGTACAACTGCCTCACAGTTGGGACGTGCAGGGTTTGATTCCAGTTCTAGCTATACCTGTGTAGGGACTCCAGTTCCCTCCCGCATTCCAAAAACATGCATTGTAGGCCGATTGACCACTTCAAATTTTCTGTTTTGAATGGTTGTTTGTCTATGTGTGCCCTGTGATTGGCTGGTGACAAATTCAGGGTGTACCCCGCCTACTGCTCGAAGTCAGCTTGGATAGGCTTCAGCACGCCCGTGACCCCCATGAGGATAAGCGGTTCGGAAGATGAATGAAAGAATGAATGAATGTATATGTTTTACAAAATACAATTGTTCAATCTTCAGTCTGCTATCTTCTACATAGTCATAAAGTCAACAAATCATACACCTACCACCCTGCAATCCTTGTCTTTCATTTTAGCTGGACCTTCTCAGTCAGATTTTGTGTAAATCCTGTCACTATATATATCTCTTGATGATGTAGTTACCGTGCCTTCCTGCTTTCATATTTGTCTTCCCGCTTCTACACCATCCACAATTCCACTGTAGCACCTCAATAGACGAGGGAGGTGTCAACAACATGAGCCCACTCCCATTTTCCCTCGTTTTTTTTTTTCGTTTCTCTGAGGAGGGGAATAATTTCATTTTACTAAGTTGGACTATGAAATCAAGGAAAACAGTCTTAACAATATAATGTTTCTGAATAGACATGTTTGCCTTGTATGGTGTTTGGGTCTGTGGTACACATCTTCAGTTTTTATCAAAAAATAAAACCTTATATTTGTTTTCAACCTGAAATTCAGTGGTTTGGGCTCATTTTTTGTGATGAACATAAATTAAAACACATTTTCAGACCACATGATGTACACTACCCTACAAGTTTATATTGCATATTCGCCCTTAAAACTGCTGTGTTGAAAATTGGAGCAACCCAGGAAGTTGGGTCAACATTGGGTTGGTTTGTAAAAGATGTCAAATTGAAAATGGCACATGAATAAATTTTAATACCTTCCTTATCCCCCAAATATAGTACGATAATTGTATGTGTGTGTGTGCGTGCGAGCGCGCGCGCGCTTACGGGCATCTCTGACACATCCAATATGGCAGCCGCGCTGAACCAGTCCAACTGCCAAATGCGGATACTATTTCATAAAAAAAAGTCTGTGTCTGGCAGAAACAAGACGAGGCGGTGCACGTTTCTTGGTTTCGTTTCTGGACTTCAGGACAGAGACGGCAAAGCTTTCGAATGAACTGCGTTATTTTCTGCTTCATCCTACAAACTTTGAGGTAAACGTAACGCAGCTGTTTGTGTGACAATCTGTGGAAGGCGTGTGCAGTTGTTTAAGTAGTCTGTTTTGGACTTTCATTTATCCGGCTGATGAACAAACAAATTAATTTTTTAGTATAACATGAATCAGTTGGAATTAGTTAAGACAATATAATGTCCATTTTAACGGTCTGTGTGAATGTCATTCTCAAAATTCCAATCCGATACCGCACTCAAAAATACGACGCCAAGCCAGCCCCAACTAATACGCTGCGTTACTTGCTGCCAAACGCAGTGACGTGCTGCTCGTAATAATTTCAAAATTAATATTTACGTGCTGATATTTTATCCTCGTGAAATGCCCTAAATTTCTGAAAAGAGAAATTACGCCAATTATCAACTGTATATCGATTTTTGAACATTATTGACATGAAAATAATACAGTGATAATTAGGGGTGTAAATCGCGGGTTTTGTCACGATACGATATCATATCGATACAAAGTACAGCGATACGATATATGCCGATATCTTAAAGCCTGCTGTGATTCATTCACGATACATCACGATATAGTGCTCCACGATCGATATTTTTTATTTTTTTTTAAATAAAAAATATAGAACAATATCCTGATTTATAACAATTCATACGCAAAATCAACAAGGTACTGCAAACTCTTTATTTAGGAAATTACAAGAGTATTGTAGTATACAAAGTGCTTATTTTAACACTGAACTTTATCAAATTCCTATATTTTTTCTCATATAAGTAAAGAAAATGAATATTCTTTCTTTTTTCGTAATACCATTAACTTTAAAGTGCATTACTGAACTATTTATTTACAATCATTTTAATTGTCCGTTGAGCCATCTTTTCTTTGGAATCCAAAGTGCTTCCAAACGAATGACTTGAAGCCCAAAGGGGAGCAAATTTCCTCGTCTTCTTGGACACTAGCCATAGCACCAGCCCAGGAGCCGCGTAGTTGTCGGCTCCCCTTTCACGTGCCTGCTCTGCTCACAACACAACACGCCGTGTACTGCTCCCGGAAAGAGGAAGCAAGCAACAATGAACTGGATTTCAAAATAAAGTCGCGTCTAATGTCCGAGGTCAAACACGGCGATATAAATCGATGTTTACGTTTAGCATCGATGCCAATAAATCGTAGAGCATTATATCGATTAATCGATGTGTATCGATGAATCGTTACACCCCTAGTGATAATGTATTTTGAGAAGATGAGCAAGGTGGGAAGCGGATCGTTTTAAAATTTTAGTGCGGTTAACTGCACTAAACTTTTAAAATCATTAATTAGCTCACGATAGCTTCAAATTTTCTACTTCTACTTTCCTATTACCTTCTATTCCACGGGTGTCAAACTCAAGGCCCGGGGGCCAGATACGGCCCGCCACATCATTCTATGTGGCTCACGAAGACAAATTGTGCATCAAACCCGTGTGTCATTACTAAAATTGCAAATTGTCTTCACTTTTAAAAACATCTTTTTAAATATTTGGCCAGTTTTTACTTAGTTTTGTACTCGTCTGATTTGAAAATGAGTTACCGTAATTTTCGGACTATAAGTCGCGTTTATTTTCATAGTTTGGGTGGGGGGCCGACTTATAATAAGGAGCGACTTATATGTGAATTTTCAAAAAAAAAAAAAAAAAAGTGAAACCGCGATAAACGAACCGCAATGTAGCAAGGGATTACTGTAATTTGAATTTCAAGTGACGTCAGCAGCGCGACGTCGCGTCAGCAGCAGCTCCGTCGAGTCAATCTTTGTCCTTTATGTAAACAACCGCCGCGCTGCTGGCGCGACGTCGCGTCAGCAGCGCGACGTCGCGTCAGCAGCGCGGCAGTTGTTTACATAAAGGACAAAGATTGAGTCGACGGAGCTCTCTTTCACTTCCGTGGATTGAAGTCGGGGGCCGGCGCTCGGCCGGGTGGCTGTCCAGGGACGGTGGATGGGGCTCGGACATGGCTTTTACGCACGCCCGATCCTACTCTACCGAGGTCTCTTTCACCTCCATGGATAGAAGTCGGGGGCCGGCGCTCGGCCGGGTGGCTGTCCGGGGACGGTGGATTGGGCTCGGTCATGGCTTTTACGCACGCCCGGTCTTATTCTATGGATCTTTCTTCCACCTCCGTGGCTGGAAGTCCACGCCGCCACACGCCTGTAAGTTTGTTTTGTTAAATAAAGAGCCGTTTACCAAACCCACGTCTTTCCTTGAACTTTGTTAATGCTACAATATAGTTATATAGTAGATCTGTGGAATAACGACGAGGCTGACTTCAGGGCGCACGCGCGGCATTGTTGACAAAGGACGAGGAATTTGATCGATGGATTTAATGATTTAGAGTGCACAGATGGTTTGATAACATTATTGCTTATATAATAGTTATTTGATATATAATTTATATATCGTTATATGGGCCTGTGGAATATTTTGAAGTGCAAGAGCCGTCAGCGGCGCGCACGCATTGTTGACAAAGGACGATTGATGGATTTAATGAATTGGAGTGACACAGATGGTTTTATTAACGTGTTATTTATGTAATAGTTTTTTGAATAACTCTGAATTTTACGTCAGGGCCGTTCTCAGCTCTTAGTTTGTGTTTATGTCACGTTAGCATACCTATCGTTTAGCCTGTTGTTGCTCGTTCATGACTGTTCTTGGTGTTGGATTTTGTCGAATAAATTGCCCTCCAAAATGCGACTTATACTCCGGCGCGACTTATATATGTTTTTTTTCACTTTTTTGGGCATTTTATGGCTGATGCGACTTATACTCCGGAGCGACTTATAGTCCGAAAATTACGGTATTTGTCAGTCTGTTTTGTAGCTTATACTGTATATAATATGAGGTGCTCATACCTTTATTTGGGTTGACAGTCATAATGGCCCTCCGAAAGAAACTATGACTACAATGCGGCCCGCGAAAAAAATAAGTTTGACACCCCTGTAGGGGAGCTGGTGCATTTGGCGCTTCCAATTGCATGAGAAGTACTGGCCTTCACGTTCGGTGCCGCAACATGTCTTTTAGTGAAAACAACTTTGATAACCCTCATAAAATAGACCATATAGAAATGCTCTTTGTTCCGTAAAGTGGTGCTAAATAACTAATCTAGGTAACGCTCTCAGCTGCTTACCGTTTATTGGTCACGATCGGCGGCTACGCTTTAGATTCAAATGATGGATCGAATTGTTGTTATTGGTTTTTCCAAGTTTTATAAATTCTAAGTCAAGGATTATGATTCAGGAATATTTATTATATTTCAGGGCCCGCAGGAGAGTCATGAGATAATAAAAATATATGAAATATAATATATTTTGGGGGATTCATGGAGCACAACATTTATTTGAGGGGGCCAGGCTCCCTCTTTCCCCTGCCGAGACCCGGCTCTGCACAGCACCCTTGTACTCACGAAGACTTGTAACGTGCATAAAGAAGCCAAGGAAAGATGGAAAAAATCTCAGAAAGGGATCAAATTCTGAATGAGAATTTTTTTGTGTGTCAAAAAGTTATATTGTGTTCCTATTATTTACACTTTTCACAATAACAGAAAGCAGAATATTAATGTCTGCAGTTTTAAGCACCTTGCAGTTTATAGCATCCACCACCCCGTTTCGATAATTTAGACCTGACAGTGTCATGGATTGTTCATAATCCATCATCTGGAAATACCAGGTTATCTACCAATCTACCAATCAGGTGAATACCAATCTCAAAGGTCTTAAATGCCCCGACTCTTCTGACCTTGCCCCCAACAATCAGAACCAGGGTTTTTTCTTAACGGTTACAATGGTTCTCAACCTGTTTTCAATGATTAATGATGTAGCCCTGGGAATTATTCTTTCACCCGAGTAGCCCCTAACGATCACAAAAAATTGGGAATTTTGAAGGAGAAAAAAAAAAGACGCTGTGCCATCAGTCTCAGGTTTATTAAATATTATACATAGCTTCATTTAGTGTGATACCTCTGACTTCATCTTGGGTCTCTCTTAGACAGGGTGATATTACACTGCTAATGTGAAAAAAACAATAATATCTGGGTTTTTCTCCTCCAGCAATAATTTCCAACATGGAGGAAACAGATGTCCAACGTGTCCAAAGGTCCCTAAAATCCACACTGAAGAAAAAATATCACAGACATAGGGAAGCACTTCCTGTAAACGCCATACTACCATCAAGACTTCACCACAAGACTAACCTCAAGCCTAATTCTATCCAACAACATGAAGTTAGCTCTGTGGATAAATCTGACCTGCGTACTTGGCTAGTTGGTACAACAGTTCTACTTGAAGACATTGTTAATTGTGACTGCAAACATGGTACTAGCCAAAGAACATTCATCACGTTTGGGGTATGTGGAGTTGGGAAAACCACAGCTGTGCAAACGTTTGCTCTGGACTGGGCTAATGGCAACCGGCACCAGGGCATCCACCTCCTCCTTCCATTTTCTTTCTGGGAGCTGAATTTAATCAAACGCAAAGTAAGCTTTATTGAGCTTATCCACATGTTTTACCCAAATTTGCAGAGGCTTACCACGTTCAGCCTGAATGAATGTAATATTTTATTTGTCTTTGATGGACTGGATGAGTACCATTTGTCGCTAAACTTTCGCTGCACTACAGTGAGTGACATTTTCGAAGCTGCCCCAGTGGATACTCTACTGACAAATCTGATTAAGGGCAATTTGTTTCCAAAAGCCCATCTGTGGATAACAACCCGGTATACTGCAGCAACAAAAATCCCAGAATGCTATTTGCTTGAAAGAACAGTAGTGAGAGGATTTGATGATGAACAGAAGGAGTTACACATTAGGTCTGTCATTGGTAGTGATCATCTCACCAAAAAAGCCTTTGACCATGTGAAAATATCAAGGAGTCTCAATTTCCTTTGCCAGATACCACCCATCTGCACAATCATGGCAACTGCCTTGAAGAATCTTCTAAAAGCAGATGATGATTTCAAAATAACCCATTTCACTTTGACTCAACTGTATATAGAGATAGTGAAAATGGCAAACTCTGAATTCATTTCCAAGCTGAAACGGCTGGCACTGGATCGACTAGAAGAAGAGTTTGATTACAGTGTGTTGTATCGAGATGACCTTTTACGGAGTAAGATAAGTGTAGAGGAAGCCTCACTTTTCTCCAAAGAAAGTCCACTTCTGTTGAGAGAAGAGAAAGGACTGCATGATACCACTGTGTTCCGTTTTGGTCACTTGAGTGTTCAGGAGTTCCTAGCTGCTGACTGTAGATTACATGAAATAGGTCCTTTTCAATCCTCGTATCTGTCGTTGGTGGACCAGACACTTGAGAGCAAAAATGGAAAATATGACATCTTTCTCCGCTTTATCTTTGGACTCATGAAGGAGCAAGGATCAATGAATGACTCTCATCCACTTTTTGTATGCACAAG